>NC_044254.1:24344782-24624782 GCF_003957555.1 Calypte anna | reverse complement strand
CTTGCATATATATATATATAAAGAGCTGCTTAAAATGTATTGTCTGAGAAATATTGACATGACAAATTTTGCATTTGTTTGCTGTATCATGCTACTTTATCTTTTGAGATTCTGCTATTTGATATTATGCTTTTTTGAGGGACAACTTTAAGGGAAGTTGTACACTCTGCTGTGCCATTTGCAGGCTGTTTTCATTCCTTTTGTATTTTAAACCATAAACTATCCAAACAAGTGCTGCTTCTCTCATAAACAGGAAAGGGTAATTGCCTTGCTACATAACTGTCACATTTCATCTCAGTAACTTCCACAATGTCTTCTACAAAACTAATGGAAAAAGCCAAATTAATTGCTGGTATACCAGCACCATCAACCAAAATGGCATCAGTTTCTATCAACAGAATTAAACCTCATTTCAGCATAACCTGTTGTAATGAACCTTAGTTTTGGACAAGGGGAAATGGTTTAAAACTTGAAGAGGGAAGGTTTAGGTTAGACATTAGGAAAAATTTTTTTCTTATGATGAGAAGCTGGAACAGACTGCCCAGAGAAGGTGAGGATGCTCCCTCCCTGGAAGTGTTACAGCCACTACACCTTACTAGCTAACTCTGAAATAGTCTCTTGTCTCTTCTGCACTTTTGTAGTCTATTTACTCTCTTAACTCCTCTTTTATGCTTGATGCTCAGTTGGGCTTCCCTCCAAAGCAGTTGCACATTTTGCCATGTAGTAATCCCACATTTCATAGGAGAGTGATTTTGCTCTCATTTTCAGAGATCTGCTCCTGAGAGAACTCCCACTTAAGCTGGTTTGAAAATATGCTAAAAAGTTGCCTCTGCTTATTATAAAATTGCACTCAGTGTCTGAACTGCAGCTGTAAACGTTTTCATTCTCTACACTTATTTCATTTTAGAGTTCCCTTTATACCTCCATCCAACACTGTCTTGTCACAGCAGCATCTCTGAACGCCAGCGTGTCTGGTGACACCCACCCTGCAACCCATTTAACCTGGGCAGGTGGAGTTCCTCTTTCAGGAAGGACACAGTTTGGAACAAGGCACAAGTGCTGACCTTCTTGGAGTAGTGGATGAAGAAAGGGAGATGCTTGAGATTCAGTTAACAGGAGTGGTCTTATTTAGGTGCTCTAACTCACCTTGCAGAAATTCAAATACCCCTTTCAGTGCCAGGGTGTTCTAGAAGGACTGCATTTATTTCATGCCCTGCTGAGAGAAGCTAGCAAGAGCTATTATCAAAGACTCCTTTTCTCCTCAGTCATTTAATAGTAGCAGCTTCTCTTTTAGTCTGTGCTCTCGGAGAGCAGAGTAGAAAGTGATAATCTCCTTCAAATATAGCAGACACCTGTTTGATAAGTGGTAATTGCATTATTCCTGGAGGATTATCACAGTGGTGCTTGTTTGTTTTGTAATGAAACTCCTCTATATAAGCAGAGCAGAGATTCACTGGATGTATGAAAATCCACTGCAAGAGATTGAAAGTGTCTGAGACTTTGTAAACAGCTTCACTTTAAGTAAGTGCATAGTAAGTGGTCTTGCCTTGTAGTAGCAGAAGGAAGCTGTGTAAAATTACAGCAGCCCTTTTGTTGTTTGGGTGAGTGAGAATGTTTGCTATTGCTAGAACTTCACTTGGGATTGGTTCTAGTTGTGTGCAGAGTCTGATATAATAGTCTGAAATGCTTTCTTTAAAAAGAAGTGGTCCTTAAATAATGGTAAATTCATCCGTAGGTAACTTTTTAAACCCTTAGAGGGGAGCTACTCTGGTTCCTCTGTTGGGAGTTTTTTGTTGTAGATTGATAAACTGTTGATAAAATGTGTAGCCACAACTATTAGTTGATATATCTGTTTTAGACAGGTAAATTCCACTACCAAGCAGGAGAAGAATTCAGTTTTCAGTAGTAATCACTGTAGTGAATTACTTTTCTTAATGTAGTTACTGCCTAGTGGTCAAGACATAGACCTGAGGCAGATCTGTAGCTCTGCAGACTTTCCATACCACATTTAATAAAACACTTCACTTAAGCAACTCAAGTCTTCTCGTTTCTAAGAAAAGGCCTCAGAGTTAATGCTAAACTTTTGTTAAAGTCAAAGAAAAGTAGCTAGGTGGCCCCAGCTGGTTTTCAGTAGAAACTGGCCACCTTTCTTTTGTTAGATAGTGAAGAAAATCCAGTCTAAAATGTTGGAAATGATTTATGTTTGTCTAGTCCTTAGAGACCTCCAAATAGAAAGACCCTTTGTAAATGCTTAATATTTCATTTATTGATTGATTTTCTTTATATTTTGCTTGTCACACTTGAAGCTATTACAAGCACATTCCAATGCACAGTTGTACTGAATGAATTAAATTAATGCATTTTTAGCTGCAACTGACCCAAACCAACAACTTAACATTTTAGAATACTAAAATATTTTTTAGTATAATTTATGATTTCTAGTTTTGATCCTTTAATTGAGAAAGATATGTATTCAGTGCTTTTAAATCCAGTGGTGTAAAGAATTAAAGGCCTTTTCATATACTCTAGACAAAGGAAAGAGGAAAAAAAAGAAACAATCATCCTTTTCAGAAGTTAATTTGTAGAAGTCAGTAACACCATGTTTTCAAAAGGCTAACATTGCAAAAACCCAATTCCTTGGGAAGTGATACCCAGGAAGAAGAGTCTAAAAAGCCTGGCAGTGTTTGAACCATTTGTTGGAAGCACTGTTGCTGGCACAACTGCTTGGATTCTGCCAAGGAATTATATAGTGCTGGAAACATCTTCTGTTTGCCATCCAAAGCGCTGTGCAATGCTGTGAAGTAAATGGCATCCCACCATAGACCAGAAACGTGCCAAGGGTTTGGCTGATACTCTTTGTGCATGCAAAGCAGCTCCCAAGATGTATCTGTGAATATTTGTGGCAGTCCATGATCAGGGTGATTCAAATTGTTTGGTTTATACTCTTGGTTTTTATTTCACTTACAATTGTTTCCTACCTTAAAAATCTGTTCAGCAGCTTTGCAGCTCTCCTGAATAGCAGGAATACTTAAAGAAAATATCAGAAACCTGACAGACACTGTGTTTGAACACAGAAGCCAGCAAACGAAACAAGACAATGTTAATACCTTGATTGCATTGCAGCCCTTACACTGTGAAAAATTTAGAGAAAAAGAAACATAGGAAATCAGGTTACTCTGTTTATCTAACACTAAACAGCCTCTGTTGTGAGTCTGAACCCATGTTAATTGTGAATTAATCCATGAATTTTTTAATTGCCATCAGAGTATCAAAAGAGTAAGCAGTATCACAAAACACTCGAACTATACTGCAGAGCATGTGATGGGTGAGGGGCTGCTGGCACATGCCCATGTTTTCAGGTACTAGAGGGATTCTTGACATTTTTCTTCACGACTTTCTTTTGTTTACCTTGATCCTCTTCTCATTTGGCAAGATGAAACGGATGAATGCTTTGACTCCTGGTATTCCTTGTCACCCATATGCAGTCTCTTTCTAGCTTGGGAAAGGTTTGGGAATCCTGGTCTATGTATGAATAACAATCTGTTAATCATATTAGATCTTTTTTTGGTGAGAGGATATTTTCAGTTCCTGAGACATTCAGGAGCATACTGTGAGTTATGACTTGTTCCCAGGCATATATGTTCTATAGATCAATTCACACAGGTGTACTAGCTAATAAACTTATCCAATTTACATGCATAAGTTTTAACTACTGAGTAATTAGTGAAAGCATGGCTGAGGAACTGGAAATTTGGGAAAAGTGTCATTATTTGCATATCAGTATAAAGCAATTACTAAATTAAAGAGTGCACGTTGTGACAAACACGAAGCTCCTTTACTGTTGCTTTGTCAGTGCACATTAACATCAACTTGATGTGAAAGCCTGGCTTTCTCTGCATGAACTAAAAATCCTAAGGCAGAAGTACACAATGAATCACCCAGAGTTTGGAGCTAGCATGCTGAATTGCCTTGGGGTTCAGACCGAGCAAAGAAAAAAAAAACCTCATGTAAAAGACCATTGAGAAAACGTATCAGTGGAAAGTAATTAACTCAAGATCCACAATTAGCCTCATGGTCTATACTTAACTGTGTTCCAGGTCTTTCAGCATTTATTTAATTCTGTTACCCTGTGTTTCAAATAGCTGCAAATGGCTTGGCAGATTTTTCATCCTTTTTAATATTTACAGTTTTTGTCTGAGAAGAATGAGCTCTGTAAGTGATCATGGGTATTTATTTCAGTCTCTGAAGTATATCTCTTTCTTCGTAGAATCTATTATACAAGGAAATATTTTTTCCCTTTTGTTTCCTTTAAATCTATTTGTAGTTTGAAGCAACATTAAGTACTACAATATCCTTCTGCTTTAATTCCTAACTTGCCTAACGAGGCTTCATCAAAAGAGAGATCATCGAAACCGGGGATCATTTTCTCTTTCATTCAGCCAGCAGGATGATAGATTCACAGGAATATGCCTGCTGATTAACAGCAACCCAAGGAGAAATTGGCATCTGTGTTCACTCAGCGTACCAGAGCTGGGTGTTCCCAGAGAACTGGGCACAACTTTTTTCTCAAGCTCCTACAGAAACTCTGGGTAGTGCTTTGTGGAGCTTGTTTTTATTGTAGTTGCTGCTGGGGCTCCAGCAACTCTCCTCTGGTGTGGAAAGACACAAGTGGCCTGCTCACTGTGCCACGGGCTCTTCTCCAGCCTCTCTCCTCCCAGCCTGGATGCTTTTCCTCAAGTTTTTTTCTCCTCAGTTTGATCCCAGAGCATCTTCTCTGGGGTGCTGCTGCCTTCAGCACCTTTACATCTCCCAGGTTGCACCGTTATGCTGCAGCAGAAGGAATAAGATACACATGTTTAATATACAGCCTTTTCAAATGGACTGCAATTTTGGATTATTAAGCAAAGCAATCTCTTAATCCTAATCTAAAGTATTTATTAGTTTTTATTTTTTTTTATTATTACTATTTAAGACACATTTTTCAGTGTCGATCTTTTTTAACAGTTCGGGTTCTGTGTTCTAACCCTGACAGTCCTTTGTGGTTATTATCACAATCACAACTGTGATTTTTGAATGAAACTGCAACAGCATTTTGGATTATTAAACCAAGCAATCTCTTAATCCTAATCTAAAGTATTTATCAGTTTTTATTTTTTTAATTATTACTGCTTAAGACACATTTTTCAGTGTCGATCTTTTTTAACAGTTCGGGTTCTGCGTTCTAACCCTGACATTCCTTTGTGGTTATTATCACAATCACAACTGTGATTTTTGAATGAAACTGCAACAGCATTTTGGATTATTAAACCAAGCAATCTCTTAATCCTAATCTAAAGTATTTATCAGTTTTTATTTTTTTAATTATTACTGCTTAAGACACATTTTTCAGTGTCGATCTTTTTTAACAGTTCGGGTTCTGCGTTCTAACCCTGACATTCCTTTGTGGTTATTATCACAATCACAACTGTGAGTTTTGAATGAAACTGCAACAGCATTTTGGATTATTAAACCAAGCAATCTCTTAATCCTAATCTAAAGTATTTATGTTATTATTTTTTTAATTATAACTGTTTAAGACACATTTTTCAGTGTCGATCTTTTTTAACGGTTCGGGTTCTGCGTTCTAACCCTGACATTCCTTTGTGATTATTATCATTGTGGTTCAAAGATCCACCCTGGGAACATCCCTGAAAATCCCCGGAATGAATTTCCTACAACCTGTGTTGACAGGTTTAAATTACGGGCTCTGACACTGTTCTTGTGGCTGGATTAGAAACTTTTTTTCAAGTTAAACCTGCGATAAGTAATTGTCACAGCGCGCTGGCACAAGGCTAATTGGAAGTGACATGTCCAAACTGGCCTCAGTAACATGAAGAACCCCAACAGGTGTGAGGGGTGGATCTTCCCATGGGCCCTGCTGAACTTCTAACAGGGGGAAAATAGTAGAAAAAGTGAAATGAACCTTGAATAAAGCTGTCAGCAGTAATTATCTCAACAACACTTTGTGCGGAGTTAAAATAAGCATTGCTGATTTATAACCTGAACGCACTCCACCCTAGAGATTTTTTTTTTTCCATCCAGTTAGTGTTTAAAATTAAATGTTGAATACCTGTCAACATTTTTGCCTTTAATTGAAGATGAATAATGAAAATGAAGTTATTTTCCAGAGGAAGTTAATTTCAAGGGCTGACAATTTTTTTACCCTCCTGTTAATTTTCATATTTGTACAATAGTTTAATAAAACAAACAAACCTAGAGCACACTTGACTGTTTTTCCCAGCTAAAGGGTATTTGATGTCAAAAGACAAAGTGGCTAATGTAGAATTACATCAGCTTTTTATTGTTGTTCAAGCAGGGATAAGGGCTTATGGGAAGTAGAGGAGCTTTGGTTGGTTGATGTATTTTTTTAAAATCTGTACTAAACATGGGTAACAATATCCTGTTGACCAGTATAGACAGAAGAGAGCCCTTCAGTTCTATATATCTTTTGTCATTAATTTCTTAGTACAAAAAAGCCCCTCGTGTCAGTAAATTAAAAAAAAAAAATTGATAGACTGTTGGGCTTTTTTCATTGGAGTATATATTTATTTTACAGTGGGATATTTGCTTGCTGGTGCTGTGATGACACCTTTTTTAATATATACAATATATTTTAGTACAGATAGAAGTAATTTTGAAGTCTGTTAATAAGAAAAGACTATTTGCTAGCTTTGAGAAAAGAGCAAAGCAAAAGATAAACGTTCATTCAAAGAAAACCTCTAATCCCTTGAAGTTTTTAAATGTTACTTTTAGACATGAACATGTGTGACTTCTTAAATCATATATCACTTGGACTTGGTGAGATTATACACTGAAAGCAAGATAGATTATTTAATGTAAAATTATACAGTGATAAGTGATGGGTTTGGCAATGTTGAACACCTATTTGTTCCCAAGGAATTTAGTGAGGGCTTGTCTGAGCACAACAGGCTGCCCATACATTCTTAATAATGCCTGGTTAAACACTGGGAGCTAGAGCCATGGCAAGAACCTAATAGGAATGATCTCTCCTGTCAAAGCATCATTTTTCATGAAATTATGATACTGAGTATCCTCAGATACAGCATGAGCTCTTCAGGAGTCCACTGCCTCCTTCCTGCAGGGATTGGTTTCTGTGTGTTTGGTTTTCCAACTGGAAAAGAGCATGGAGCCATCCAGTATCCTCTGGAGAACTGAAAAAAAAATTGCCAAAGAGTTCCCACTCTTATTTCTCCTGCTTCAATATTCATATTCAAGGGCTGAGGTGGATGTGTTTAGAAACCACTGTTTTCCTCAACTGCTTTTATAAAGGAAAAGTTTTAAAAAAACTTTCTCTGCTATCATTCTTGTGCTCGCCCTCTCTTCCCTCCCTTTTATGCTTTGATTTTTCCCAAATGTCACATTAACTGCTGTGTCCCTTTCACCACACAAATATTCCTTGCTTTATGTTTTCCTTCCTTCTTTACTCTCAGAAAGGATAAATTACAAAAGAAAAATGATGCCACTGGTGGAGTTGGGAGCAGCAGCCTCAGCCTGACCACTCTTCCTCCAAATGATGAGCAGAATAGTTTCTTCTCTAAGCTTTTTCAAATAATTGTTTTGTATATTTTTTCCTTTGTCTTTCTGGGTAGTAATGTTAGGTTGAACTGGTCTGTAGTCCCCTAAAACACCCTGAGATTCTGACTTTAAGACTTGAGATATTCCTAGGCATAGGTCTGTGCCTTCAGCCCTGCTGAAAAAGTATTTCTCTCTGAATTCCCCCTCTTCACCCTTGGTACAGTAATCTTTTTGAACAGGGAATGAAATTTGTCTAGTGAGGAGAGAGAGATGACATCTTGTTAGGCAGGAGAAATGAATTTGTTTGAATTCTTCTGAGATCTGCTCATTAAGAAGAAGAGATTAGCAGTGGTGAAGATGCCTTGCAGACATCAAAGCTGAAATTTGTCTGGACTGAGCAGTGAGAGAGTTTCTGACTTCTCAGGATGTGACCTGCCCTGGCTGAATGGATGGAGAAGGGACTGAACCTGGAGAGAAGGAAAGGCTCCTTTGCAGGAGCAATGCTGTTCAGCCAAGATGTGGAAAACTCATGAGTTGTTTTGTCTGATTAGTATTACCTTACTACTCCTTCATGTTTGATCCCCAATATGCTTAGTATCTAAACTCAGCTACTAGTACTGTATACAAATATACAATATACAAGAGTGTAATACAAAACCTAGTACAGAAATGTTCCTTCTCAAACTCTTTGTTCCTTCTCAAACTTCTTAAAGACCAATATTTTTTCCCCAGCTTCAAGCAAAGTCATACATACAAACAGCTGTAGTGTCACTGATATTTATCATGCTTGGGAAATCAGCTTATGCTATAAACAAAAGTCAAATACCAGTAATTTTAAGATGAAAACTGAAATGCTTGATAAAGCTCCTTCCTTACCCTTCTGTCCTTACCCCTTCCTTTACCTGATGAGGAGAAAAAGGCATCATAGTAATGACTCCAACAAGAAGAATGTGGAAACTAGAAGAAAGTGAAATTTTCACACTGGAGACACCTGCCAGGCATCTTTCTCTCAGGCCATTTCAAATGCTTGAGCATGGCATGTTCTGAAATGTACTCAGTCATGTTTGTTTCTTTATACATTAGCTATGTATCAGTGAGTAAACCAGTAAATGAAAAAGCCAAGCAGCTCACATTTTGAGCAGAGTGAAAGGGTTGTCACATGGAGTATTTGAACCAGGATTAGATTTCAGTCTGTAGGCAACAGTGCATTCATTTCTGATTAAGAATTTCTTGCATGATATATGTATATTATATAGCTCCACATGTACTGCAGCCTGATATGCAGCCTCTAGAAAAGGCTCTTCTTCAGCTGATGCCCTGCTGGCAAATAAATATTATTTTGAGATATCATTTCCATGGTAATATATTTGTTTCTGACATTACATGCAGCTAGGTAGTATTGGCAAAGTAGTTGTGGCCAAAGTAAGTACTAAAAAGGAGCCACAAAATGTCTTTTAGATTTCAGAGTTGCTGTTTACTGTAATAATAATTATCAAGGGTAATTATGAGTTTGTAGTTGTTAAAACAGCTCTGATTCAAAGGCTATTCAAGCTTAACATGAGCTTCTATTCTTAACTAATTAAGTAGCTTTTTACTGACAGTGACTTTACAACACTTTTAATAGTACTCTGACTGTTGCTGGCATTCAGCTATCATTTCCAGAGCATAAAAAAAGTTTCTGGGTTTCAAGGTGTTTGCATAATCTCTATCAAAATCGACTTCATAGGGTGAGCAGTAATATTTTTGGCCTATTTTTTCTGGAAATAATCTCTTCTTAAGCAGCTGACTGATTGTACAATGATAACAGCAAAGACATGAAACATTCTTGAACCAATTCAGAGAGCTACTGACTTGTGGAAGTCATTTATCCAGCTACAAATCTATGACAGGTACTGTGCAGGCTTGATTTTTGCTCTTCCTTAGGAAGGACAAAACAGATATTGCCAGTTTTCACCAGAATTAATATAGATGCCCAGAACATTAAGTGTAAATCTGAAATTGATTTGATGTGATGCTGTAAAGATATTGTGTTACAGAGAGACAGCTGGGCAAGGCACTGATGCTGGGTGGAGAACCTCTTTGTCTGGGGTTAGTTATGAGAGGTACAGCCAACAGAAATTAGAGATGCCAGGCTAAAAAGGTTTGGCATTAGGTAATCTGAGTGTTCCTCAACTGCTTTAGATTATAAAAACCAAAAGGCCAAATTTTGCAGTTTGGGTGCTAAAGCCCCACACCCCCCACATTTGAACATACACAAGTTTTAATTCTACCTGTTCAATATTATAGAGTCTGGAAGGGTGCATGAGAGAGCATGAACTTTTCTGGGCAATTACACGTGCAGTGGCATCTCTGGGAAGGTTTCTTTCTGTGCTTTTGTCCATCCATCTGTGCTAGCAAGTACAGCTGGAAACACAATTTTACCTGTTTTTCAGGAGGCTAGAACTGGAGGACAGGTTATCAAGACTTTTGCTCAGTATACTACAAGCTGACCTTGTAGGGCTGGGAATTAATCTGCTTTTTGTGGAAGATTTATGAAGGAGAGTCAAGTATCAGGAAACATGCTTTTTTTTTGTACACTAGAATTTTGTTTGCTTACCTTATCTCTGAGCATTAAAGGCAGAAAACATGGATTATTTTCCTTTACTGCAGGAGGGAATCACACTATGAGAACTGCCCCATTTAGTGTTCCATTTTAGTAGGTGATGTACAGCCAAGCATAATTCTGAATTGGAAGTATATTTAATTTAATAGTTTGACTGATTAATAGCAGTCAAGCAATACAAAGATTATAGTTTTTTTCATGATCTTTTTATTTTATATTGAAAATCCAGCAGACATGCCCAGTGCAAGGTTTTTGCTCTGGTTGGGGTTTGCCATTGTCAGTTACTGCCTGTAATAAGTGAAATTTGGCATCTTTGACAGACTGCAGTCTTTTTGCATAAAAAATTGTATTAGAATATATTTTACTCTGGAAAAACGACACTCCAGTGGGTTGGAAAGGATTCTCTGTTGGAGTAGCTCTAGCAAAAAAGAGTTATCTTGTTACAGCAACTGAAATTGTTTCTAGTTTTAAATGTGGTTTTTTTTTTTAAACTTTCAAAAGCTGTTTTTTTTTAAATTTTCCATTACCAGGTGCTACAACTTAAGGACTACATTTAGTAACTTGCCCTGGTTAACTGGAGAAGGGGTAAATACCTCTGTGTTTAGGTAGCTACATTCAGGTACATGAAAACAAACCAAGCAAGCAGAACTCCCCCACACTGCAAGACCTCCAAAATCTCCCTATTCTTGTAGGAATTGAGTACTTAAGAAAGATCACAAAATAAAGCAATATTCCTACATTCCTTAAACATCACTGATGTTTACTTGCATTCCATGGTTTTTATGAAAAGATTTCATCCTTCCAGAGAAAATGGATCCCTTGATGACACGAGTCCTGTCAACAGCACAACCTCTCATGTTGGGCCAGAGCAGGTCTGTGGCTCTCATCTTCTGCCAGGTGACAGGTTTTGCAGGATTGTCTGGAGTTCCTGGGGACATTTCCTGTTGTTAGTCACCATGGTAGGGAGGAGTCTGGTTTGCTCCAGAGCTGGTCTGGAAGCTGTTTTACTGGAGGTTCTTGATGCTCTGCATCTGATCCCTCTGGAATGGCCATACCTTGCAGTGCTAAGTTCTGGGAGTAAAATAACAGGCCTGATGGATAGGCAAGTCCTTAGAATGAAGATAATTTCATTCTAGAGAACTGTTCATGCTGCTAGATAATTTTGAAATGAAAGGCAGAGCTTTTATTCATCTTAGCATTTCCTTTGTAAAAAACGTTAAAAATGATCTGAAGGGAAGAGAGATTTCTCACACAAATGTGCCCCAAAATCCCCCCACATTCCAGCAGCAGTCTGGGGAGCAGGATGAAATGTGTCCTGATGCCAAACCCCTTCTGCTGTTAGCTCGTTTTTGAGAGATGCTTTGACATTGTAATACAGGGTTGCAAATTGGAATTGCAACACCCTGCTAGTGGGCCAAGTGATGAAGCAGCACAATAACTGCTTGCTGCATCCTACCACTTTCTTTAATGTGTATGTAGAAGATATCAGGAGCTTTCCCAGGCATCTGTCAGGGTATTTGGTGCTGAGAGTCTTTGTGTGTGTGGTTAGTATGCCCGTGTGTAATTTTTACTATTATTTTATGCAGTGTGGTAACCACAGGGGAAATGTCAGGTTTAAACAATTGGCTTTTGTTAATACTTAAAGTTTATAAAAATACTAATTAAACTAGTGGATTATTACAGAGAACACAGTTCTTACACTCTTGTCACAAGAGTTTCTTAGGTAATTAGTCATGACCTGCATGTCATCTTTAATATATCATTTGCTCCAGAGTCTTATTACTCACTTCCTTTAAGATGATAGCTCAGCTTTTTGCACAGCTAAACTTCTGTTTAACCTTGCTATGAGAATGTGGCAGCAGGCTAGTTGAGACAGGTTAACATTCATTTGATAACCAGCCTCCTTAATCAACCTGCTTCAACCTGCAGCAAATTAAAGCCTTGGGAGTTGTAGCAGACAAGTGATAAAGTCATTCTGCATTATGTATAAAAATAAATGGGATACTTCCAGTGCTCGTGGCAGTAAATGGAAGTTAAGGTTTATGATTTATTGTTGGGGTTTTTTTTTTAGGAGGGATTGAAATTTATTTTACCTTAATGTTTTTACAGTCATTTTTGGAGAATGCTGAAGCATTCTGTGCCCCACAAAAACAGTGATTTTTTTTTTTATAGTATTTAGAAAATCTTTTTCTGCCTTTCCTGTGTTTCTTCTGAAGAGATAATGTTTTAAGCATACATCCAGAACGACCTTTTTCAACATTGCCAAGGATTGTACAGCTTCAAATATTTTATCATTGCCAAAATGAATTTATTCTCTTTATTTCAGAGCTATTCATAACTTAGCTTATGTGTTACCAAGATAGGGCTTAGGTGCTTCTGAAAAATCTATTTGTGGTTATCAGCCTCACTTGACCAGGTCTGATGCGCTTTCCAGAAGAGGGCAGGAGGCTGGGTGGCCACTTATTATTGTTGGATGTTTGCAGACATCTAATAATTTTGTCTTTAAATGGTACTGGCCTTTTTCCATTTATCATCTTGTTAGTTTTAGAGAGTTGAGATAGAAGCATTACAGCAACAGGCAAAAGTACAGGGTTTTTTGGCAAGGGGTGACAAACATCAGTCCTGTCTTTGCTGACTGCAGTGCCACCAGCATTGCTGGGTTTCCATATGTCCTTCTTCATGTTAGAATCATGGCTCGTGCCTTTGACGTTAATAATGACCAAGATGGAGATGAAATGTGTTTTTTAAGTAGCCACTATGAGTCTTTTACATCTGGTGATAAACTGTTCCTTCAAGATAGTTATTTTTTTTTCAAGATGATGTAACTTTTAATTAGTTGTGTCCATCAGCTTCACATTTGCTTATTGATTAAGAAGCAAAAATTTACATTAGCTTCATCAAGGCGTAGCACTGTAAAAGTTATCATGTACAAATAATGGATTAAACTTCAGCACTTTGATTTAGGAGATGATAACAATTCAAGACAGTTTTGAGTTTGTGATTCCATTTAGTTTGTTCTGAGACTCTGTGCACACATAGCTGTAAAACCCCATTGTTGTTTCTTTGAATATTTTTACATAAGGAATCATTTTAGTTTTCCAGGCTTCTTTTTTTAAGTTTGCATAACTAATTTACCCTTCTGCAGTGCAGTCTTCAGTTTGAATCTCAAAGCACCCTTGAAAAACCCAACCTGAGGCTGAGGTTTTAATAAACCATCATTGCTTTGTTTGTAGATGACCCTGGCTGTATCAGGGCTGACGTTTCCTTGCCATCGACTTACAGTTGGAAGAAGATCTTCACCTGTACAAACAAGGGAACAGTCAGAGGAGGTAAGAACATCATCTTTATTTAACAGGGATACTCTTGCAGAGAAGGTTCTTTTTGCCATGGTCACTGCCTCTTCTATTACTAAATGCATTGGTAGAATGGCTTCTTAAAAGAATCAGTTTACAGTGCCTGTAGCATCTTCTTGTGCCAAAGTAAGGACCTGGGTGAATGAGTCATTGGAGAAAAAAAGGAAAAAACGAAATAAGCAAGCCACAGGTTTCTAAGCATTGAAAAATACTCCAAATTAAACAGAAGGCTGAAACATATATTTTTTGGATTAGCAGAAAGAAGTGTTTGCAGACTGTATAAACTCACATTTTATTGTTAATGGTTCCATTTAAAATTTCCAGTGCCCTTTCTCAAAATGACTTTAATATAAGCAGCTTCCCATTTTCCACACCCTTGTCTTAAAATTTTATTTAGAGAACTTTAGAGGTTTTATCTTGCTGCAGAGAACCGGATGTGTTTCAATCTGTTGTGCTCAGTGGAGTTGGCAGGATGTGGCTGTGAGGGACAGGCAGGATGCAAGCCTGGCTATGTGCTGCTGAATAGTTGTAAAAAATCAGAGGGTGGTGAGACAAGGCTGTTCTAGCTGTACCTTACACTTGGCAGGGTAAACAGATGGTTATTGTTTTCTCCTGGGATCTCCCAGCATAAGAGTATCACTGCTTCATTTCATTCTTTCAAAATTATGAGGTTTTCCACCTGGCTGAATTTTATTGTTCAGGAAATGTTCTTTATGTGGAGTTCTGAATGTGTAGCTCTTGTAGGGAGAGATCCAGCATGTTTGGAGCTCATTTCTCCTCTGATGGTCACTTGCATGCTAGAGCTAAAATCTCACATTTCTTCACACATTTTTTTGCACCTTCAGAGATAATTGTAAATTTTCTGTTGTGTGTTATCACTGGAACTCCTAGCTCAAGTAGAGCTGAACTAGTTGTTCATGAAAAGAACTCAGTTTAAACTGAGTCAAGTTAATACTGAGTAGTTAAAACCAAGGTTTTCTGAGCTATTTTGTGTTTCAGAGGACATGAAATCCAAGATATCTGATGGTAGGAGTTGGAGGCACAGATGGGACCTAAGCTCCTTGCAGAAAATTGTTGATTTTTCTCCTTTATATTGGTATGCCAAATAAATCATTCAACATGCAGTGATCTGTTGTGCCAAGTTAGGGCTGTGGGTGGTTATTTTCTATGTCAGAAATTGCAATGCAAAATATAGGTGCTAAGAACTGTCCCCCATCATTCAAATATTGCTAAATTAGTTTGTATCTAAATGTCTAAACTAATCAATAGATTATATGGTTTTCCTCACTGTTTCTAATGCAGTTAAAGAAGTGGTAGTATTGTCAGATGGAAAATGCCATTACCTATGGATACAGTTCCTTCAACTACATGCCTACAGAGCCAGTTCCTTAGTTATTTAATAGTGCATTTTGCCAGTGTCACGGTTTAACACTGGCCCGGCAATTAAACCGAATAACAGACGCTCTCTTTAATCTCTCTCTCCCCTCGATGAAGAAAGGAGAGAGAATAAGGGAGAGAGACTTATGGGTTGGAAACTAAACTACACAACTTTAATGAAACAGTAATGGTAAATAAGGAAAAATTACTAAATATATACAAATATACAGGAAAATGGAAACCACATTCCTCCCCCCTTTCCCCCAATAACTCTCACGTCACCACCGAGGCTGTAGGGCAGCCCTGGGAAAGTCCAGGCTGGACTCCTGGAGTCGGCAGCAGTCGGGAACCGGAGGCAGGAACACACAGATATGGGCTGGCACGGATCAGGACCACAGGCAGACGAACGGACAGGATCCTTCCAGGATGCCGGGTGAAGGAAGGGAAGCAGGAAAGCAGGAAAAGATCTGGCTCGGCCCACGTGATGCCTCAAATTTATACTGAGTGTGACGTATATGGGATGGAATACTCTGTTTGGTCAATTCTGGCATCTATCTTGTCCGTTCCTCCCTAAAGGAGGGTTCAGGTGGGACCTCTTTATCCTCCTGGACAGTAAAACGTTTTCCTCAGAGCTGAGGAAAGCAGTGTCCTTGGCTCTGCATACCAGTCTCTGGCTGGAACTATAAACATCAAGTGTTATCAATCATAGAAGCACACACTGTCTGAGAAACTTGCTGTTAATTTCAGAGAGACTACTTACAAGGGACTTAGCTAAAAGCAAAAGTACAGAAACAGAAAACCACCTTTATCCTGGCCCAAACCAGGACAGCCAGCCAGACTTTTGGTAAAATGTAGATCATATTTATAAAAAATAACAGATAGTGTTGAATAATATAAAAGAAAATGCAGTGCATCAAGTGTTTTTATAGAGATGTGTAAGTATCTATCAGCTTGTATGTGTTGTGTGTTTCATTGAAGAATGTATCAGTCTTAGAAGCTTATGGTGGGTTTTGCTTTTTGTTTTTTTCTATAGCAATGCACTGATGTTCACATGGTGAGTGACAGTGATGGAGATGACTTTGAAGATGCTACTGAGTTTGGAGTTGATGATGGAGAAATGTTTGGAGTAGCTTCATCTGCCTTGAGGAAATCACCAATGAGTAAGAGCTGGTGGATTATCTGTGGTAGTAGAGGACTGGTGGATGCAGGGCAGTACCATAGGGCTGCAGAGTGAGAAACAGGAAAATATCTTTTGATAAGAACATTTAGGATTGGTTGACTCTTATGTCTGATGGATGAATCAGATGAAAATACTGCAAATATAACAGGCAACCATGAAAGCATCTTCCTGTGGAGGGAGTTTTTAAACCTTATGATTTTAGCTTACAGGTGAAGAATAATTGAATTCAGGGAAAAATCTTCCTGTAGAAAAGGATATTTCCATTTCCCTGTTTTGAGAGTTCTGTAGATTTTTAGGTGCAGCATTAGGTTATTAATATCTTTTTACATTTATATTAAACAGGTTTTTTAGGGATTATTTGCCTTGAATTATGAAAAGGATTTGGCAGGAGCAGTCAGTTACCTGCTATATGCAATTCTGTAAACTCTGTATTTACTTTAGTCTTGTATTAATGTTATTACTTCAGAAGTTTTTTTTGTCATATATTGACATAATGTAAATATATGTCATAATATTGAAAACTTTTTAACAGGAAAAGAAAAAGAAAGAAAAAGAGAAGTAACTAGCAATATAGTGGGTCAGCCATTCCAAGCCACTCCTTTCATTTTAATGTATTAAAGTAAGCCCAGAGTGTTACCTCTAAATGAGTGATATATCACTTTACAGCAGACCTGAGGATTTTACTGTTTGGAAAGCCTGAATATATTCATGAGAGCATCTGGAAATTTCATATCTTTCCAAAGGTTCATAGTCCATAGTCTATAATGATATTTATATGGTCTCTTGGTAACCACTTCAGAAAGGTGTCAACATAAAAGATCTATGAAGCAAGTGTGTTTGCATATTAAAATGGGTTCATATAATTTATATTTTTTATTTAAGTGCCAGAAAATGCTGAAAATGAAGGAGATGCCTTATTACAATTCACAGCAGAGTTTTCTTCAAGGTAAGCTTAGCCTAACAACTGTGCAGTTTTTGTTATGGACTAAGTAAAATTTAGTAATTAATCAAAAGAAACCAAAGTTACGTATTTTCTTGTGGGTTTGCAGTGTGTGAAGGCATCCTAATCTAATTTCTTTTAATCTTAACTTTGTTAGAACTGTTTATGAAATAAAATTATTTCTCAATCCAAGATGGAGTGACAGTTTCTTATCTTAATTTTCCACTAATTAATATAATTAATTATATAAGGATCCAAAAGGACTATAGAGTTTGATTATGTGTAGTAATCTTAATGTGATACATAGGAAGAGAAAAGCTGAAACTGATTAATATTGAAAATGCATTTACAGAGTTGCAATAAAAGAAGTTTTCAGTATAATGGAATAAATTGGATACACTTCTACTTCTGGGAAATACAGAAATACTGCTTTTTAAACTTTATACCACCAGCATTGTTAAACAGTTGCCATGTTTCATCAGATTGATAGAAGCTACAAACTAATATTCTGCAGAATAATGCAAAGTCTATATGCCTTCTGTTTTCACTGTGTTGAAGTGTTCATTTGTATATATGAGATACATTAGTGGGTAATAAAAGAATAGCCTTCAATTAACCTTTAAGAATATAATTAAGAGGGGGAATAAGAGTATAGTAAAGAGAAGTAAAGAGTAAGTATAGTAAAGAGAAGTAAGTTATGATTTGGAAATTATAGGGAACATAAGGTGTATGTACATGGAAAGTTTTATGATAAAGTTTGTAAGGTGGCAGTTAGTTACTTTGAGCTCTTGAATGTAGGGGACAGATGCTTTTAAAGGCCAGGAGGTCCTTCATCTTTCTAAAGCCTTGGCCAATGTGTTTTATTTACAGAGTATACGAGGAGGAAGAATATTGAAACCTCTTACTTTTGTAATTTTTGTTATTAATTGTAAATTTTATCTCAAATAGATACGGTGACTGCCATCCTGTTTATTTCATTGGGTCACTAGAGGCTGCTTTTCAAGAAGCCTTCTATGGAAAAGCTAGAGATGTAAGTGTGCATTGAAATTACTTTATTTAATATAGGGGGGGAATGGAAATATGTTGTATATGTTTCATCATTTTGAAAAACTACTTTTTGAAATTATCCAGGCTTTATCATTGAGGAAGAGTTAGAGTCATTTAGTTGACTGACTGAAATATTTCTCTCTGTTGTTGAAATTACAGTGAAAAACTCCTGCTTTCAAGTTGTTTGGGCTGTGTTTTTACTAGAGTCCTTTAGTCATCAGAGCCACTCTTTTTCTTCTTTTTTTTCCCCTCCCTTTTCTTCCTGAAATAATAGTGTCCTAGCACCACACAGCACTGGCTGGGAGTCTTGAGGCTGACAAGTTCAACAGTGCATGTTGGTAGCTCCTTTGAAGGATGGCTAATGAAATTGTAAATTTAAATTGAAAGGTCTCTGAAATACAGTGTGCTTTTTTTTTTCCCTTTGTACAGCCTTTATCTGCCAAGTACATTCCAGGACTAAGGTTTGGTTATTTAGTTTTTCTGCCCATCCAACGAGACGTCTCAAGTTTCTGTTATTCCATGCACAGTTTTAAAATCAGCATTTTAATAAAATTAGAATGAGGATAGTTTATTTAAGTTTTGGTGACTAAACTAAGGAGAATTCACTAAGGAGAAACCCAAA
This sequence comes from Calypte anna, assembly GCF_003957555.1. Taxonomy (NCBI): domain Eukaryota; kingdom Metazoa; phylum Chordata; class Aves; order Apodiformes; family Trochilidae; genus Calypte; species Calypte anna. The sequence continues at coordinate 24,606,086 of NC_044254.1, read as the reverse complement.
CCCCTGCATAATTAAGCATAGATAAAGCTGAAACCCAAACAAGAAAATCATGCTGTTTAAATTTACTCTTTTTTTTTTGCCTTGATAGATTTTTTAATTTTAAAAGGAAGAATGTTTTGGCTTCCTGTCATTACTCATATTTGAAGAAACAGCTCTGTTATATTAGGGGCTGTTATGATAAGTGTGCAGTGTTATGAATCTATGTTCTGTAGCTTAAGTTAACAGATACTTAGGATGTTGGGTGCACTGATGGCTTTCTCACACTCTGAGTTTATTGAGTGTTGTCCTGTCTCACATATTTCTTTCTCTCATGTATTTCAGAGTGTAAACTGATATAGAATAATACAGTGGCAAACTATTAATTCATTATAACTCGTTGAAGTGGAATTTAATGCATGTTTAAAATAAATCAAATTATTAATTCAACAAGAAGTGTCAGACTTAGTTCACTCTTCTGATGAAATGTTGCAATGATTGACAGTGTATCAGGATAGTAATGGGTGAGAACTCATTCATAATATTATTTTTATACCTGTAAATCTGATATTAGTGCACTGCAGTTATTTAGTGTTTTCTAATACTGTAAATACTTCATATACTACTTACATAGCATGTCTGAAATTCATGTCATGCATTTCTGATATTTTGTGAGATGCTCATATACTTAATAAGTGGTGTTTATGGCTCTTTTCTTGAATTTTTTTTCTCCAACTATTGCTTCAATCTTAAAAAACATTTCCTCCCCAAACACCCTGTGGAATGACAATATTTTATTGTAACAATCTGATTTAAAACAAAGGTATAAGAAGGTATCCATAACATTCATTTTTACTGTGTTTTTCCTATTGCAAACAAGCTTTTTCCATACTGCCTCCTGGAATTCATAACTGAGGGAAAGGATACATCATTTTATATTTTTATAATTGCATTTCATAAAATAATAGGTATAACATTATAAAGAAAAAAGCTTAGGAGGAATTGCAACCTGTATGTCTCTTTCTTCTAATTTGTACTGTGGAGGGCACTCAATTTTACTAGGGCAACAGATGAGCTTCAGGCACCAGCATTCTTCACTTGAAGTGAGAAATTGAGTTCCAAGAGTAAATAAAAACAAGATTGAAGGTTTAAATCCTCTGCTAGGCTTTTTGAACTTATATACTCATTAAATGTTTATTGGAGTGGTGGGATTACGAAGGATTTGGGGAGCTTCATCAACTGGTATATAGTTAATCACTAAGTAAAACACTACATTTGATAGACTGTTTCTCACGATGCCACACTCAATCCATCTTAATGAAAACTGCTTCAAACTGATTTAATTTGAGAGCACTTGGCAGCTTGAGTGCTCAGAGATCTTGGCCTTTTCTTGACAAATTCTCAACACCATCCAGAGCAGAAGGTGCACTTAACAGTTCAGACCTAGTGAGACAGCCACCAGCTACATTTTTAATCTATATTATGAGTCATTTTCCCTCAAAAAAATTCCATTGTATATGAACCTGAAGCCTTTTTGCCAAAGTATTTTAGTTTGGGTTACTTAAAGAAAAGTACCTTGTGTCCTAATGAGTTTTACATGAGTTACGGGTTAAAATTATCCTGAAGAAAATGGATATTGTTCTGTTTTATCTTACTGTCTTTTGGTTTCTTGTGTTGAAAGGAATAGTAATTCATAGTTGCTTAAGGAAATAGTTAATTGGGAAGCAAACACCTTGGAAAAAAGTTAAGAGGTTTATGTTATCTGTGTTTTGTTGGGCTTTTATTAGTGTAATTTTTCAGTTCAAGTCTCTAGATAGTGAAGATTTACATGCATCAGGGGTGTCCTTTTTCACTTTAAGCAACTACTACCATGGTAATGCCAGTTTGAAGTAGGAGAGATGGAATGGGGTCAAATGTTCTTCTTTAAAACCTATACCTCTCAAGCACAAAAATACAACAGCCAAGATAGAGAGCAACAATCAGTGTCCTTGGCAGTGAAATCCCCAGGTCCCTCTGGCAGCCTGGTGGTTCAGGGCATTGTGTGTTCATTTCCAAGGCTCAGTGTATATACAGCACAGGAAAATTTTATTTTATTTTATTTATTTTATTTTATTTTATTTTTATGATTTTGGGTTTGGTTTTTTTTACTTTATTTTTTCAGGAAGAGAGAGGCAGAGGTTTATTAAGTTAACAGATTAGGTTTTTTATGAAATTCTTCTACTTACTGTGCCAAGTGGAAAGAAGAGTTTCCCTGTGATATTTCTTTGTGAAGAGCAAGCTTACTCTTGCTCAAGTAGCTACACTATCATAGAAATACCTAAGCCAGATGCCAGAGAAGAAATCTTACAATGCACAGTTTTAAACAAGATGTTTGGGAGAGATTTCTTTGTGACTGAAAGCAGTTTGTGGGTGCCCTGTGTTCTGAGACATCAGGGGGTTTATCCTAACTTGGGGCAGTACAAGATCTTAATCTCTGTATTAATCTCACTGAGCTGTTCACTTGAATATGAGAGTGTTTTGTTTTATTGGAGCTTGTTTGACTTTTCATTTTTGTAGGTGATTGCTACTCTTCTATTATGAGAAAGAAAAAAGTCATCTGCTTTACCTTTTCAGGAGCTCTTCTCTTTATATATCTCTGCAAGATCACCTCCTGCTCCCCTCTCAACCTTCCTGTCCAGTGACTTTTAATAAATATGTGAAACATCTCTCTTAGCAGAGATTGGTATTGTCACCTCAATATATATTCCTGCATACTGAAAATGAATCATGCTTCTCCAGGAATTCTGTCTTTTGGGTTCAGTGTAGTGATAGCACCATCCCTTTCACATATGGGTACTTTATTTTCTGAATACCTTGAAGAAACTGGCATGTTCAGATAACAGCTTTTGTTTGTTTGTTTGTTTGTTTTCTTCCTGGTAGCAGGAGATTATTCCTTCATACAGGGCTTTCTGGACTGTAACTCAGAAGGTTTTCACTCATTATTATTTCAGCTAATGAAGTTTATGCTGAACTTTAATGCAGAAAAAAGATTCACAGATAATTATTCTGATTTCTTTTAGATCCTGTTCTAGAAAAACCATTTAAAGTCCTCGAATCTTCTTGTTTAAAAAGAGAAATTTTAAGTCTGTCTTTTAGGTGCTACCTTATAGAGAGTTTCTGAATCCCAGTTGCAGGACAGCTTCTAGTTTAGTCTTTTTCATCTCTTTTTTCCCCATTTTTTCCCTAAATATCACACAGTGATGTGAAGGAGTGCAGCTTCACCATCACCTTTTACTTTACTCCAGACACAAGTCAAGACAGTTTGCTGCTCAGTTTTTGTAAGGGGCTTGATCAACTTGTGTATCCCAAGTGTGCTTTGAAAATCCACCTGTTGGTGAGCTGTCTGAGGATTCTAAAGTGGAGAAATGACTATTTTACATGTTCTGGTTAAACAGAAGTAACCTGAACACTGATCTACATGGTCTGGTTGAAACAGTAGAGGACAGGCACAGAAAGAGAACTGCAGGTTCCCAGGAGGAGTAAAGCAGCTACGATGTGGTGGATTCAAGAGTGTAAATTCCAGTTCAAGTCCTATGTTAGTCACCCACATTTTATTCCAGGTCTTGCCTGTTGTGTATTAGTCCAAGTTTTGTCTTTTCTTTCTTAAAATCATTCTGAACTTGTGGATAATTATTGTTAAGATATTTTTGCTATAGCATGCTAGCTTAGTAGTCTCACTGTGTGCCTACAGATTCTTTATTCTTCATATCTGAAGAACAGCTTCATCTTTCATATCTGAAAGGTTAGTCCTGGGTATGGATCTCTCTTCAGCATCTTCTGTACTTGATATTAAATGGAAGGTTTTTTTTAAATTGTCTGCCACAGTACATTTTCTCCTCTTTCAAAGCCTGTGATTTATAGGTCTTATTTGAGTTTGGATTTAATTACTGGATATTCTTTGCATTATGTAGAATCTTACTACAAGTTCAATTGATTGAAATAGAGATACAAGAGTATAATAGGATCAGATAGTTGGAAGATGAAAGTAGACTAAATCAAGCTTAAAACAAACTGCATCTTTCCCTGGGAGAGTAGTTAACCATTTGAACAGCTTACCATGGTTCATATGAAACCTTCATCACTGATGGTTTCTTGAATCCAGATTTTTTTCTGAAAGATAAAATTACTGAGAGGTAAATTAGGATTTAGTTCAGGGATGCCATGTATAATACAACAGACCAGATCAAAAGATTATGGGGACCATCTCACTCCCACTTCAGGAACCTGGGGGGCACAGTTCAGTTCAGATCCTCTACTGTAAGGCTAGAAGCTGCTCAGTGCCCTTCTCTCTCTGTCTTTGGTGTCTTTTAGTCTCCTTTCTTTTGACAGGTGCAGGGGAAGTGAATAAATACTACTTATCATCAGCAGGTTTTGTTCTGTTATGTGTAATAAGTAGACAAGGCTTCCTGTGAGTCTCTATCTCCCCTCTTCCTGCTTTGATCCTTTCTTAAAGTGGAGTGAAAAGTGTTACCTTGGTGTTAAGAGAAGGTTTGCATTCTCCTTAAGGAAAAAAAAATTGTGCATGGTAGAGTAGCTGTGTCCAAGAATGCTGATCAGATGATCTCCAAGATCACCTTAGGTGGATCAAACTGGACACTTGAGAAGCTTAAAGATGTGCAGATGTGTCCTTTTGTTCATTTGAATTAGCTTTCACTACATAAAAATTAGAGGCAAAAATTAAGATCTTGATTCATAAGCTTGAAAGACCTTTCATGCCTCTACCAGAGCTTGTAAACCTGAGATTCAAAAATAACCTTTCAGACTTGTGGTTTTGCAGACCTTTATGACTGTATTGCTATTCTCATTCAAGGTCAGATTCTTCAGAGGTCCCAAAGTTATTCACATTATTAGGAACTGGAAAAGCTTGGACATCCCTTTATCCAGTGATTATCAATTTAGCCTCCAAAGCACATGGGGATCTGTATTTCTTTCTGCCTCAGAGACAACTTTTCCTTCATTTCTAATTCTGTACAAAGTGCAGTAACTTCTCTGAAGTTCCAAAATGCAAAAGTGACAAAGTGGATGGCATAGCCATTTTGAATTTTCAAAAGCTTGAAAATAAAGCAACCAAAACATACTTATAAATATATACTACCTTGGGTCATTAAAAAAAAAAAAAAAAAGAAAAAAAAAGAAAGAAAAAAAAACCCACAAGGAAACAAAAAACCAACAAACAAACCACACAAGCACGGCAACAACAAACTCCAAGCCATGAGAATGCATTTTTCCAGGGGAAAAAAATACCACTGGCTTCCACTAAGATTTTTCAAAATCATGCTTCAGCATTGCAGTTCTTCCTGCTACCTCTTTTCATTTGTCCTAGGAGTATTCCTGTGCCTGACCTTAACATTTTGGATGAATTATCAGACACAAGTACGATCTTTTATGTGTGATGGAGTTTAGTCTGTGCATGGTGAGATTTGCTGATGCAACAGAAATTACATTCACTTGTAAAGTAGCTCAGTGTAAACATCTATTGTGCATGTGCGTGGTTTGTTTACCAAAATTTGTCCCCAAATCTTTAAGCCTAAAACTGTACATATTTTGAAACATTCCCTTGTACGGAATCTCATATTTAACAGTTTCATGGGGTTGTTTCTTTGGAAGTAAAAGTGTTTCTCAAGAGCCTTTTTTTCTGTCGGCTCCCAGTGAAAAGAGGAGAGCAAAGCCATCCGCTTACCACAAAGAAGTGCCACCACAAAGGAAAGATTAAGGGTTTAGAGAGAGGTCAATGTGGGTTTTTCTCTAACTAAACACTTTCCTAAAGTTTCCTTGTGGAAAAAATAATGAAGTCATCTCAGAGTTTTTAAAGAATTTTTATTTCTTTTTCACCGTCTGCATTCGCTTGTCTTCTCAGCATGGATGTTTAATCTTTCTAGGCTTTGTGAATTGGTCCAAATGAATAAGTGGTGAGCTGTCTCTCTAGGAGCTAGAGGCTTATTCTAAGGCCCTAATCACTGAGTAAACACATCTTTGCCCTCCCTCTCTTACAACTGCTATATAATAGTCGAGATTCTAGCACAGTAACCTGGATATTGCAGGGATCGACGCTTTGAAATGCAGAATGCCTGATCCTCCAAAACAGACAGTGCCTGATCTTCCCCTGCCTCTTTCTTCTTTTTAAATTAAATATCACCACAGAAATGCTGTTTTATTGCTTGATATTGTCCACCAGTGCCCTGGATTTTCAAGTTTAGTTTCAGTCAACGTTGTTGGCTGCACTTATGTGGATCCCTGCATGTTGGCTGGGCTTATTAATGGCCCTTCCTGGCACATGTGTACATGGATCTGAAGAACATTTAAATTAAATTAGACAAACATTAATGCGAATTACTAAGCCCTTTCCCAAAGTCTAGTGTTCAAATGTATTCTTCTTTTTATAAACAGTCATTAAGTTTTTATCCAAAGCCAGCATGAGGTGATAACCATCCAGGTTTTATACAAAGACAACTTCTCTCAGAACTGCATCCCATGTCTTGCTGTATCAATACACATCAATATGCAGTGTTCAGTGTTGCTTCTGATGAAGAGAGATGAAATGACTTTAAATAAAAGCCTGAAAATAGCATTTACCATATTGTCTCAGCAAATACGATCAAGTAGGATTTTAAAATAAAGTAAGTAATATATATGGGCATAGGGGAATGGTATTTATATTTAATTGAATACAAGATACAGGATCATGCTCCTTAGCTGGCTTATAGTTTCCCTATATTTTTCTCAGTCTGCTCTCAATCTTTATGTACACATAGAATGGCTTTCCAAAAGTGGGTCTGAGATCATCATGGGGACAGAGCACAGCTATGTGCTGCTGACAGTGAAGCTCAGGTATTATCTGATAGGGTTTCAGAAGAGCACAGCACAGATGATTTTTTTTCAAGGGGCCACAGACACCATCTTAAGCATCTAAGTCTTCATTAATGTGGTAACTCTGATGAGAAATATCAGTGCTCAGACTCAGTGTGGAATTTGATCCATGTCTCCAGACCCCCTTTGCTCACCTCGTAGACATTTGCAGTGCCAGGGTGGCTTCTTTGCTTCTCAGCTCCTCAGCCAGCTTGGCTGACATGTGGCTTTCTGACCAGCTGCACACTGCCTTACCAAGCAGGCAGGATGGGTGCTCTGGGTGCTCTGGGTCTCCCCACATCCAACAGCTGGATGGGGACCTGCCAGGACATCCAGGATGGGGCATCACAGGCTTTGGGGTTATAGGCAGCTCTATTGGTACTTACTCTTTTTCTTCTTTATTTGTGATAAGAATACACTGTCATTTTTTAAAGGTCATTTATATTGTGTTTGTTTGGGATCATAGAGTCTGTTGTATCAAGTGTGTTCCTTGCTCAGGGAATTGTCCCCAGTGTTACCTTCTTTGGGCAGCAAACCAAAAATTTCACTCTTTTTAAAGCAAAGTCTGCTAATAAAGTTTTGGATTTTGCATTCAGATGTTGTTATTTTCATGGTCTAAGGATATAATGTATCATGTCTAAAAACATTGAGAGGACCTACAGTTTTGGAAGGATGGACCCTTTGACATGAAACCCATTGGGTTTTTCCCCTGTGTGTGCATACTGAGATACTCAGCACCCTTGGGTGCACCAATACAGGAGCCTACAGCAGTAATTTTAAATTGCTAAACAGTAGGAGGAGGTTTTTACTGATCCTTTCTTCTGTCTTTTCAGAGAAAGCTTCTTGCTATCTACCTCCACCATGACGAAAGTGTACTAACAAATGTCTTCTGCTCACAAATGCTCTGTGCTGAGTCTATTGTCTCCTATCTGAGTCAGAACTTCATCACCTGGGCATGGGACATGACAAAAGAAGCAAACAGGGCAAGGTAAGTCTTGCAAAGGCAGAGCTTTGGACTGTGAGTGGAACAGCTTTTCTCTCAAGGAAGAGAGAAAACTCATCTCTGTTTCTTCTCTTTTGATTTCATGCTCGTTCTTAGCTGATCAATGAAGCTCTGCTGGCTGAGACTCACTGGGAACTGAACTGTGCTTTTCCTATGACAAAGTGACTCCTTATTCCTGTGCAGGAAAAAATAGTTGAAGAAATTAAATTCTTGTATTTTTTTTTCTTTTTAGTTTAGTTTTCAACCATGGTCCTAGGAATTTGTCTTCAGTTTTGCATTGCAGTGTCATGGCATATGTGACACTGATTTTATTTTCATAGATGCAGTACATTAGAACTGTCAGGTATAATAACTACTCCTGTTCTTGGAAGTATTATTTTAAGAAATAACATTCGTGTGATAAATTAATATTAAAAATAGATTATGCAAAAAATCTGAAGCTTGCAATTTGTATGAACATTTTGGAACTACAGGGTCCTTTGGTAATGTGCAGATATTTTGATAGATCTTCATATAATAAAAACTATCCTATGTCTTAGGGAGGCCATAATTTTGCTGGTCAGGAAAGAAGTTGAAAAACTGTAGGTTCCACCTCTTTCTATGTCTTTTGTGTGTTATCAACAAATTTTCTTGTTTCCATATTAAAATCTTTCTCTTCTTTAGGTTATTTAGCTGGTGATCACAATCTATTGAAAATAGTGATTTTATAATATTGATACTTATAGTATTGATACTTATTATATTTAGAAACCTATTAGTTTGGTTTTCTAGCTTGGATTTTCTTTCATCACCTTTAATTACACAGAAGATGAGTGCCTGCCAGACTAATGTCTTGTGTCTATTATTACAATGACAATTACTCTGACTTTTGAACAGATGTTAACAGTCATTTTGGCTGGGATGAGGTTGCCACTTTTTTAGGCAATTCCATTGAAAAATTCCATTACTGAACAATTAACAGAACATATTTGTTTCTTTCTCTTGTGACTTGCTAGAAAACAGCACATTCCTATTCTTAAAAATGTAGGTTGTAATTAATCTTTCTTTACTGAAAATGGGCATGGAGAACTGCACAATCTTTTCCTAAGATTCCACACTTTTAAAATGACACTTGTCATTTTCAGGAATTCCTCCCTTGATCTGCTTTGTGTCATTGGGCAAATGTTCCCACTTTAAATTATTCTAGAGGAAAAGTAAAGATGATGAAAAAAAGCAGTTGGAAAAAGATAAAAGTTAAAAAAAAAAAGAAAAAAAAGAGAGAGAGGAAAAAGAAACATCTAGGTTCTTTCATGGGACCAAACACATAGACTGGAAAGTTGCTTAAGTCTTTTGGTATTGCCATTCATGGGCAGTAAGGAGCCTCCTCTTTTTCTTTTATCCCACAAGTTGGTGTAGAAGGAAACACTATTTCTAAACCATCTGTAGTGGCTAAGTTCAGCTGGCTACCTGCTGTTCCATTGTTCTCTTTTCCATTTAATTCTCTACTTTCTTTTATTTTACAATGACAAAAAATTGCAGTGTAGTTTCTTTTGAAAAACTGTGTTTGAGGGGGCTTTTTTTTTTTATGACTGCCGATCAACAGCCATGTAATTGCTTTGTTGTGTTTTACTAAAGAAATCTATTAAGTAGCACAACTTTGATACACTAGTAATCAGAGTTTGCAGGTTACTGAGACACCTGTGGTGACCAAAGCCACAGAAGCTGCTTGTTGGAAAGAGCCTGTACAGCTGTGTCCTATTAACTCCTTATGACACTGCTTAAAACACAAAATAAAGGGCTTGTTTAAGGCTTTATAGCTGTTCTCAATGAAGCAAGTCCCTGATTGTGCAGTGTGAGAGGGTTTTTAAGCCTACATTTTTTGGCTTTCTACTAAGAACAACAAAGAAACTGTCATATTAACAGTGAGGTCAAAAAATAGCAAGGGGTAAACAAGGCATGCTGGCTCAAATTAGAATAATTTCTCAGTTGTGTTTGGTGTCACATCCTGCTCCTTACACTGAGATTTCTTCAGAGGGGGCACGATGCTTCCTCCTGCCTTTGGAAAGTGCCAATGCACTGTGGGCATTCCCATAAATAAATACTCAGGACCTCTGTTTAATTACTGCCCGCCCTTATGTGACTCAACAGTGGGGCTGGAGCCTTTTCTGTTCTGTGGATACAGTAGCACTGAGCTTTTTATTTGAAATGCTGAGAAGAAGGTGGCAACACCAGAAGGAACAGCATGCTTTCTGCATGATGCTGGAGCCCAAAAGCAACTTATTTGAGCTCTTACAATTGCATTAGTGGGAAGGCAAAGGAATATTTTCAGCAGCCAATAAGGACACCTCGGTGTAAGTAATAAAAGACAAGTTTTCAGTACTGTAGCATGAATAAATTCAGACATTTATGTGATGAGGGTTTTCAGAGCATCATTGGATGTGCCTATAGAAGTGCTTTAAGGTCATATGAAAAAGAAATTATTATGAAAACCAGAGGAATTCACTAAACTGATATATTTGCAGGTGTGTATTTTAAGTCCCCCATTATAAAACCAAATCCTAAAGCAAGTTCTGTCCCACTGCAGCACAGTTTGTTATGCTTGTTGAACAGAAGAGGTGAAAAAATAAAATTTTCTAGTGTTCTCTGACATATATTTATATATTTCTCTTATATGAGACAAAAAATCTTGAATATTCAGATTTCTTTTTCTTGATATTTATTGTCCTCTTGCTGACATCTCTGGATCTCATTCTGCTCCAAAACCAGTCTTGATAGTAGTTTCCATTTTTCTCAGAAATGAAATGGAGGTCTAACCAGAACACTGTAGAACAAAATCATCTCCAAAATCTTGTCCTTTTCCCCGATTTTTAATATTTTTCTCAGCTGATGTAGGGACATGCTTTGAATCCTGCATTACTGTAAATTAGGACTTTTCAGCTGGAATCTGAAGTATTTAATGGCATTAAATAAATAAATAAAATTAATTAATTAAATTAAATAAATAAATCTGAAAGTATTTAATGGCATTGCACCAGTCAGAAGTCACTGAATTTTTAGGCCTTGTTTGTACAACAGGGCTTGACAGTAAGATATTGACTACTTTATCACTAGAAGGTGGTGTAAATGTTTTAAACTTCTTTATGAACCACTGTGAAAATAAAGGCACAGAGATACCTGAGGTTGGGAGTTTTAGGAGAGACCCCGAGTAGAATTTATGTGTACTAAAGTCACATTGTTGAAGTCCTACTTGTCAATACAGAATTATTTAAAAGTACATATTGTCACATTCTCCAGCTGCTACTTCAAGTGCAAGGAAAAATGAATTCTTTGCATTCTGATTAAAAAAGAAAAAAAGGATTGTAAGATAATTGATTTTAGCCAGATTATATGTAATGTAGAGCAGGGGACAGTCTGGATCAATCAAAAGTAAAATCTTTTGGTTTATTTTCAGCAAATGCCATTGCTGTCTCTCAGGTTTTCCTCAATTTACCTGTAAAAGTCTCCTGTTTGATGTCAAATGCTGACATTTCATGACAAATTACAATGGTATATTTTTTTCTATCTAGTTTGTTTTGTTCTGGTGTAATATATATTGTCCTGACATCATGTAAAACCCAAAAAAGCTTACATCTCAGGATCTGAGGAACATCTCAGTTGTGTTCCTCAGCACCTCTTGCAACAGAGTGAAGAGAGTTCTGTAGGCAGCAGCAGAAGTGAAATGCTGAGTGCAGGCACCAGGGTAACTGGCAGCAGTAGTGCTGTGCATAAGGATTATAATTTTGGGACTCAGATTTTTTAATATTTCTAACTAGAGCCAGCCAGGGCTGTCACTTTGTCAAACTGAAAGAGAACTCTGGTTAACACAGCTAAGTGGACACTTGTCAGGTGCCTCTGGCAAGGTTTGCAGGACAGAGGGCAATTACTTTGGGTAAGTGCTGCAAATTATGAATCTTTTCATTGCTAGAATGAAATTAAAAAAGACAAAAAATAATATAATAAAAGAGTTAGCCTTCATTTATGAAAATTACGTGGTGTTTTTATAATACTCCTATGTGAACTATCACCTATAGTTTAGACTTGAGTTTAAAGAGCAGCTGTTTGGAATATTCTTCTGTTATATTGTCTATGGTCAAAGGAGGAAAAAAACCCCCACAAAGCTACACAAAAGTGTATCTATTACATTCTTGTTATACTCCACTCAACTTGGGGTGAATCATGGGCTTAAAAATCAGTGTTACCTTTCCATTGCTTACTATGGAGATTTGCTACCACAGCACTCCAAAGAACAGAAATATCCACTTGGGAGGTGTCAGGGCAGTAGCAGTGGTGTTTGACAGCAATGGTGTTGACTTTTCTGACTTTGAAGAGTTGACTAATACCATTATTCTAATATAATTGTGTGTCTGGGAGGTGTATAATATGTGTGTATATGTATGTATGCACATACATAACTATTTTTGTTAATTCATTAATATAAATTAATTAATCTATTTGTATGCAGGACAGATATTAGTAAATACATATATATATACATACATATATACCTGCACATGCACACAGACCCTTATGTTTATACACACAGCACTTACAAGCATAGATTATGCATAATATTAACAGAATTCCAATATACATAATGTTTGCCAAGTGAAGCAATGCCAAAACCATAAAACAGGCACTCAAATGTCTGTAGCTGCTTTTTAGCTTTTGATGCCATTGCCCTTGGGTGCTGTTTCTCAGCTCTGATGACAGGTACTTGTTAGTTTTAATGTTCAAATGATAGTTTTTCACTTTGCTTAAGCTTGGGAGAGAGTTAATTGACTAAAGCACTTCTCAGCAGCAGGTTGTCTTCACCTGCAATTTCCATCATCAAGTAATTAGCCATATTCACAGTTGCTGACCCTTAATACTAACCTACTGAATGATGCATGCCTGGATGAAGACCAGTTGACCATATTACTCCATCTCCCCAATCCTATTTGATCCTTCAGCAAATATATTGCAGGTGTGGGGTCTGGGAGGGCTGGACTCAGGGAGTTAATTTCTCTCTGCCTCTTCAGAAGTGACCGTGGATTCTGTGCGTGTCACTTGCAGAGCTGCTGGAAGGGTTCTTTGGGCCCTAAATCCTTCAGAGGTTTCACAGAAGAGTGTGAAAACCTGTTCTATTGTGTTTTGCAATGTTTTATTTAATTTACTTCAGTAGCAATACAGTGCCACTCAATAAAAATAGGTCAGAAGTCTAATTAATGGTTTAAAAATAAAGGTGCTCAACCACCAGGCGAGTTTGTCATTTTCTGTGTGCTTGGGTTTGAGGAGGAAGAGGAGAGAAGGTGAGGAGGGAACCCTTCTGTTCCATGATTACATCCCACCCGCTCATTTTCTCCTTTTCTCCTTTTCTCCTTTGCTTTTGATTTTGGTGGCAGCCTTAACAGAATGTCAAGATCAATTTGCAGCATGGTTTAACTCAAGGTTTGCATTCTGCCAGCAGCAATTGTCCTAAGGAACAATGCCCTGTGTTCTTGTAACTTCAGAAGCTTTTAGAAGGCTCATGGCAAGGGCAGCATCTAATGACTTTATTAGTGTAGGGTTTCAAAATGGGCTCAGTAATTGTTCACATCTCTTTGTCATCCAGTCATAATTACTGCAAAGTATTGTTCAGGGTTGCACTTGTGAATGGTTTCCTAATAGCACTGAAATGAAGAAAAAAGGAAAAGGATAAAAGGTGATGGTCTCTTTAGATGGAGAACAAAACAGCCTGTATATAGATGATGGTTAAACTGTTTATTATGCTCCCACCAGAAAAGGTAAACTATCCCTGCTTAAATATTTATATACCTCAAGGTAATTTCATGTTAGCAGTCTAAAAATGTCCAAATTTGGAGAAGTAAAAGCCAGCAGAGAATGCATTTTAATCTGATTGGTATTAGTAAAATATGGATGTGTCTGTAATATTCAATGATAAATAGAAAGTAGTCTCTCTGTTGATGTGATGAGGGTTTTCAGAGCATCATTGTAGGTGCCTATAGAAATGCTTTAAGGTCATATGAAAAAGAAATTATTATGAAAACCAGAGGAATTCACTAAACTGATATATTTGTAGGTGTGTATTTTGAGTTCCCCGTTATAAAACTAAATCCTAAAGCAAGTTCTGTCCCACTGCAGCACAGTTAGTTATGCTTGTTGAACAGAAGAGGTGAAACAGTAAAATTTTCTAGTGTTCTCTGCAAAACAGATGAAGGCAGAAGTACAGTCAAAATAGACTTACTGAGCTGTTGTAAGGAAAGAAGCCATACAGAGGCCCATTTAAATGCAGAACTCCACAACACCACCAGTGAAATCTAAAGCTGGATGGAGTTGAAGCTGTAGAGAAATCTACATGCATCTAAATCAAGCATCTGAAAAAAATCAGATGTCAGAGTCAGAATTGTTTGTACCCAAACAGCTGAAAGGTGTGAATGAATCCCCTTGGTGCTGCTGGGCTCTGAACTGGGACAAAACTGGGAGACATGGAGGTGCCCATCCTCTTCCCTTACATTGGGATGAGTGCTGTGACCTCTCCCCTCTCCTTTTTGGTACTGCCTGTGGGACAATCAGTCTGTGTCTGGCCAGAAGGTTCAATGTACCCCTGTCCTTCCTGGCCAAGACTTGTCTGATAAAATCTTTGGTGTGAGGGAGGTTTCTCAGCATTTCTCCAGAGCCAGTTCCAGTGCTTAACATTAAATGTCTTGGGGCAGCTCACAGTAGGATTTAGTTAAAGTTTCTCTTGCAGCAGTCAATGAGATTTATGTCTTGGTTCACTCAGGAGACAACAAGGTCTTCTCTTCCTTTCTGATGCTGTGTTCTTTGGACTTAAATGGAACTATTATGTTTTTGTGCATTTTTCTTAAACTAAGCAGCTGGGATCCCTTCAGCCTTTCTTGTAACTTTTGTTATTGCAACCTTTTTATGGTCCTATAATTAGTCCACACCTTTACTGGTAGGACTGTGCCTGCAATTGCCTTCTTGGTACACCATACAGAAAGAGCATTATTTCAGGTTATACCAACCATGCTTCAGTTTACTCACCTCAAGATGTTTTCTTCATGAGTTCTCTTTCTTGATTCTTATTCTGTATTAGTGGATTGTTCCTTCTGCTTGGAAACATTCATTGACCTTGTGAGCTGCATTTTACTCGTCAGCTCATTTCTATGATTTGTGGAGATTATTCTGAATTCTTTTACTGACTTCTGCTGTTCTTGTAGCTTCTCTCTCTTTACTAGCATCTGTAAAGTAGCCAAACATACTCTTTAGCCTTATCTAGGTTACTATTAAAGCTAAATGTAGCAAGCCTTGAATAGACCTTGGCAAATTCTCTGTTCTTCCTAGTATGATAGGCAGTAATCAAAACGACCCCTGATATGCAAGTGCATCCTGTGGTTTCCATTTTTAGTGCAGCATTTGAGCAAGGGGTCCAAGTGTGGTTTATTTATCCTTTTACCAATGGTTTTGTCTGGTGTTGAGGGGTATCTGAAAGGATGGAAGAGTGAGTTTCTAGAAGGATTTGTTTTAGACTAAATGGGTTAGAAGGTATTTACCTTATCTATTTGAACCTTGCAGGATAAAATTTCATCTTCTATGTTTTATTTGAAGAGATGGATAAACCCACTCATCTAGGCTTTAGTCTCATATAAAAAAGAAGTGGGTAAAATTACGGTTTTTACATCTTAATCCCAAGATATTTAGCATGTATATACTGAAGACAGTGTCTCCATCATTTGATTCAGGCTGCTTTATACACCTTTAGGCCATGTCTTGTGTCTGTTGCTCTTTCCCCCTTGTGTTTGAGTCAACAGACTCTACCTTACCAGTGTGGGAGAGACACTAACACTGTATTATGGAGAATATAGAGAGGAAACTTATTTAAATATACCATTTCATGACCACAGCTTTTACTTTTTTTTCAGTGTAAATACCTAATACAAAATTTTTATTTTTACATTAACATTTTAATGAGTCTTTTGTTGACTTTGCACAGTGTATAATTATTATTTAAAATAATAAAGAATCTTGCATATTTAATATTAATCACTGCTTTTCTGTGCTGAAGAGAAAAGTTACAGCCTTTTCTGGTGTTTTAAAGTTCCTTGAAGTAAGTTTGGCCTTGGAAAGCCTCTAGCCATAAATCAGTCACATTTTTTTTGACCCCAAATCATCAAGGCTGTGGACTGAACACCAGTACAGGTTAAAAGGGAACAGATATTTTAAAAGAGTTTTGTTCCACTGATGCTTTTTGAGCAGGACTTGAGGCTGAGATGATACAGCAGAAGCACAGCCTTTCTGTTAACAAGTCCTTTGCAAGAAGCATAGTGGGCACCATATGCCAAAAGGCTTCATTTTAGGAAAGGCTTCATTTTTCCAAAGTTTTCTCATCAGTGTGTTAGAAGTAACTACAGGAATATGCAGTTACTTCTAAGGGAGGGATCTGAAATAATCATGGATCCAAACCTGGTTGGAATAGATCCTGTCCATATCACTAACCAAAATGTGGAACAGCCTAACACACAACCAGGAGATCTGTAAAGAAGCAGTGAGATAATAGCAGTTATTCTGATGATATCAGACCTCCAGAGCTGGCAACTAAGAGGAGGGCAACCAAGCTGGTGAAGGGACTTAAGCACATATCCTATGAAGAGAGGCTGAGGGAGCTGGGGATGTTCAGCCTGGAGAAGAGGAGGCTCAGGGGAGACCTCATCACTCTCTACAACTCCCTGAAAGGAGGTTGGAGCCAGGGGGGGGTTGGGCTCTTTTCCCAGGCAACTCTCAGCAAGACAAGAGGGCAGGGTCTCAAGTTGTGCCAGGGGAGGCTTAGGTTGGACATTAGAAAGAATTTCTTTATGGAGAGGGTGATCAGACATTGGAATGGGCTGCCCAGGGAAGTAGTGGATTCTCCGTGTCTGGAGATATTTAAAAAGACACTGGATGTGGCACTCAGTGCCATGGGCTGGGAACTGCAGTGGTAGTGGACCAAGGGTTGGAGTTGATGATCTCTGAGGTCCCTTCCAACCCAGCCAGTTCTATGATTCTATGAAATGCTATTCCTGTGATGGCAGTGGCTGCCAGGGCCTTTGCCAGCAAGCATGAAACAGGAGACAGCAGGCAGGTACCCCTGCCAGGTAATGGGAAATATTCCTGTGTCTGGCAGGGAATGGGCACTGAAAGGGGAGGTGGTGTTGGATCCTGACCCCTGTTTTGTCACAAGGGACAAACTCGGCGTCTCCTTTATCTTGCTACTCATCATAACCTGAAAAGCATCAGCAGGTTATGGATTGTGTGGGAAGCAGGATGCTGCTTAAATGGGGTTTGGTGTGGCAAAAAAAAAAAAGAGTGGGTGAGCTGATCAAATCAATTCTATGATTCTATGATCTCTCACCTAGGAACTGGCTTTCTCTTTTGGGCTTCCCCTTCTGAAAAAGGCAGTATGTATTTAGTGGTATAATTAGATATGCTATAGATCAAAAGCGTTCCAGGGATAAAAAAGTACTGACCACTTCTACTGATCAGCATCTTGGCCAAAAACCCTTTTATTGCTAAGCATTTACAAGGCTCTAAACATCTGATCTGACATCAAAAGCTATGGTAGACCACAAATATAAATTGTAATAAGTATTCCCTCTAGTTGTGAGACTCTGAAACATGTTACACTTATTTCAGTAGATTTTTGAAGCTGTTATTTTTTCATAATTGCTTTCTGGGAGCTTTTTTTAAGGTAATGCTACATAAATTGCATTTGAGCACAAAGTTACAAAAAAAGTTATGCCAGGAGTATATTTTTAAATAGTGTGTCATATATTAGCTGGCAGGCAATGATAACATTGTTCTCTGGGAAACTAATGTGCTGAAAACATGATAATTCTTCTCTCAGGTTATCTCAGAGTGCACATGGAGGGATAACTCCTTTGCAGTCATCAACAACCCCCCAAATGAACATCTGCATTTCACCAAAATAATTTTTCCAGTGTGCTGCTTTTAATTAAGGAATGAACTATGTCTATAAATGAATACCTGTTCAATTTGCATTTTTAAAATCGAGATTTTTAGGTTTCTTTAGGGTTTGTATCTGTCTAGCCATGGTAGTGTCTGTGTTTATTCTGTAGCTCCAGTTAACTGCTGGTTTCATTGTTAGCAATTCCTGAAAGATGGAACAATGCTGTCTGCCAAAACTATTACTTTTCTTAATAAACTCTATTCTTGTAACTTTTGAGATTTTTTTTTTCATGGATTTTTCCTTCCTACAATGCTTACTTTTTGCCTTTCTCATACTCCTTCCTTGAATATTTTTGTGATTAAAAATAAAAGGACTTGTAGAGTGCCATTTACCCTTCCTTTCTGGCAGGATTCCTCTATTTCCACTTTTGGTTGGAGATCACAGTAATCCAGCATGTTGTGGAAAAGAGTTCTCTGGGGAGGGACATCAGGCTCTTTGATGTGCTCCCCAGGCAGTTCTCTTGGCAGCTCTGGAGATGCCACTGAAAGACCTGGCACATTTCTCTTCAGATGAAAGCAAGAAAATCCCTTGTTAGTGATGTGCAGAATAAGACACTGGTTATTGCACCAACTTGTGTTGGTCCTACTCACCTGCTTCTGACAGTAAATATTAGTACAGAGGAGGTTTTTCTTTTTGCTGGATATGAATTTGGAAGCAAGTAGGAAAGTCTGCAAAAATTAAATCAGTAAAGGTAGAAAAGGAAAACAAACAACAAAAAAGTTAAATTAGTGAAGTGGTTGCAAAATCTGTTAAAAGGCATGAGAAAAAAACTGAACAGGGATCATGAAGGAAAATTCAGTTCCTACCCCTCTAGTAAGGTGAAAAGAAGTGTTAGAAGTAATTGCTGGCACTTAGCACTGACCTGGCAAGGAGCATCTGTGTGAGTAAGTAATTCCTGGAAAGCAGGAGCTGGAGTTACACAGTGTAGGTGTTGGAGATTGCTGCTGTCTCTTTATTTAGTGTTGCATTGTTTGGTTACCTTCACATTTTTGTTGGCTTTACTTCAGTTTAGTTCACTGGGCAAGTGGCTTCTCACTTGTTCCCAAAGGTCAGGATCTATTTGGATGGATCATGTTAGTGGGAGGAATTTCTTGTGTGATACCCAAGGCATCACAGTCTTTTATGTTCTGTGTTGACAGCCAGAAGTTCCATGTATAAAAACTCATTTCCTGGAAAAAAATTATTTGGGATATTTCTAAGTGTACAGAAATACCTATTTCATTCAGAATTCTCTGGATACAGACTCAATACCTATAAACACATCTTTTGAGACTGAGTACTGGGTTGACTAAATACAGAACTGACTTTAAAAAAACCCAGACACACCAAAAATCAACACCTTTGACTAGTGCAACTATTACTGTAATAGTCTTTTAGTTCTTCTAACTAAAGTTTTCTTCTTCTACAGCAGGTTTTCACCTCCAGTTAAATATTTTGTTTTCACATGAAACTTGAGTTCCTTTCTCCTGTGGCATGTTGAAGACTGTTAAACACTTCTAATGCACAAGTTTCAGGAATTCAGTTCATTTGACCCACACCTTTATTACTTTCAGGAGTGAAACCTTGACTGCACAAAAGTCATTTTGCCATGAAAGATCCCCACTGACTTTTGTGAGGCAGAGATTTCACTTACGTATTCCCACCTTGAAATGCAAAAATAAATAAAAACTCAGCATTATTTAGCTTAAGAGTTTGTGTTCAGACTTTCTGCACACTTTATTTTGTCTGTACCAGCTGTGTGTCTCTCTGTTGCTGATAGAGCTGTCCCCATTTGGCATTTTTGACATTGTCTGAGAGTTCTGGGTTGCAAGAAACGGAGACTCAAGGAGGCAAAGAAGGGTATTTCTCAGTGACATTCTTGGCTTCAAAATACTCACTGGCTACCCCTGCTCATTGCTTTCTATCCAGCTGTGGCCACAGTTATACTACTAATTCTCTCCAAAGAGGTTTGGTTTTTTTATACTTCAGGTGCCTTAGACAAGCCCGATGTTGTACTCCTCAGGTTTCTCAATGTTTAGCCATTTTGTTAGATACAACATATATTCATTAAAAAAAAATTACAATTTTTCAATCTTTTCAGTATCTTTGAGAAGAAATGACTCGGAGTGCTTGACATTTTAATGCAGTTTGTCTTTTCAAATAGATTTGGCTTCTGGTGCATGTGGCAACAGGACTTTGCTCCTCAGTTAGAGCATACATTTCAGAGTAGTTGTTACCTAAAATATTATCATAAGGCATAAGAAAACACACGATTTAAGTTGCCTTTCATGAACATAATTAAGAATTAATAAGCCTGTACCAGTGGCTAGTCCTCAGAATTTCCACTGTTTTGCCTTTTGTGACCTGTGTTATTAAAAGTCCATTATTTTTACAGACTTTATTAAATTGGATCTTATTAAAGCATTCTGTATTTGCATTTGGTCTTTCATAATTCATTATTATTATGACATTTACTTTTTACCATCAGATCTGAAAACATATCATAAGCTACCCTTTTCTCTTGAAAGAAATGCTAATTTCAAACAGTCCTCTAATGGAAGAGAAAAGCTTTATCAGTTTTTTCATTTATTCAAGATCGTGTTAAGAATACTAATGCTAGACTTCTGTATGCTAATATCTGAGAGCTTTTTTTGGTCAAAAGCTTAGAATTATTGTTTTTAGATCACACTGCTAAGTATGTCACGGGCAGGGCACCAGCACAAAAGAAAATACAATTCTGCAGCACCACTTTTTAATTCCATGACTGATGAAAACAAACTCTTGATCTTTCATTATTCTTTCATATGAAATTATGGTTTTTATACTTCATCATTTTACTAGAGGATGGCCTTACATAGTTCCTCTAAAGAAGTTCTAAACAATTTCTTTAGGATGATCATTGAGGGGTTTAGTTTTGATTTATACCTTGCAGAATAGTTTAACAGGAGATGGAATTCTCCAACAAAGAAATCACAATCTCAACTTGTTACAAAATGTTTTAATTTAGAAAATCAGGGATCTAAATAGTCTCATAATTTAATCATAAAAAGGGAGAAACTGAATGCAGAAGCCAAGATGCTAAAGGGCAGATACCACTCAGCTGAACAGCTGAATTTACCTCTTTTGGGGTTTTTTTTAAACTACAAAAACACCTCTCCAATGTTAACTTTTTATTCCCCACATAGGTTTCTGACAATGTGCACAAGACACTTCGGGAGTGTTGTAGCCCAAACAATTAGAACTCAGAAGACAGACCAGTTCCCACTTTTCCTGATTATTATGGGAAAACGATCATCAAATGAAGTTTTGAATGTAATACAAGGTATGGTTCTTGCTTTATATTGAAATAGTTCCTAAGTGAGTATGGAAACTGTTAGAAGTCTTCTTTGCAAATCATTTCCTTTTTCGGGATGTTCAGAATATTAATTTATTTCACACAAGAAGTTTTCAGTTGTCATAAATAGCTACTGTTCATATATGTGTGATAATTAATTAAATATTAGAGATTGAAATTGTCATGAGTGCAGTAAAATCATAATTTCAGTTCTTCAGTCTTTTTAAAGCAGGAACCAAATCTCCTAAGTAAGGAGCTACACTTCATTTTCCAAATGTAAATCCATGTGAATTACAGATTTCCAAAACTTGGCTGCACTTTTTGCCCAGTGCCAGAATGCATTTAGTTCTCTGTCTGCAGTTCTGTGTTAATGTGTGGGCTCCTGTTGCATGTAATAGGGTAACCTTTGAGCATGAGATGGTTTTTTCCAGCCTGCCTGGAGTGTTGAGACCCCAAATTGGGTGAAAATTTTAAGTTACTAATATGATCTTACATGCATAAAGCTTTCTGGCTTAAATGAGCATAACCATTCCTCTGATTTTACTAGCAGCAAGATGAGTACTATGTGGAGCAATGCCCTTTGCTCTTCTCAGTAATTCTTCAAATTAAAATACATCAGAAAATGTCTGTCTCTGATTTCTTCTGTTTTCTCCACAAGTTTGCCTCCATGACACTGTGTCCTCATTTATTTATTGTTTATATCTAGCCACCTTTATTCTAATCTTATTTTCTTGAGGAAATTCAGCTTCAGGAAATACTGCCTTTTTTTTACTCTTTCTTTATGCATGTGGGATTAATAATTTTCTTGAGGAATGTGCAGTACTTCTTGCTATAGCCAAAACCCTGAATTTTGCATGGATTTTGTCTCCTTAGTGCAAGGTACAGCACAAGCACACTAATTTTTCACACTAATTCATGGCACTTCTGTCACATAGGAAACTTATTTCATACAAATAACCTTATAAATAGATTCTCTTATTTTTATAACTCTGCAGTATAGTTCAGCATGTGTATAACTTTAAGCACCTGTGTTGTCCTGCTGTGTTGCTTACTGGCTTGAATTACTGAACTGTTTTAGCAACTTACTGACTCCAAGTCACAACAGAATGCATTTGATATTACAAAAGAAACCCAAATTATTTAATTGCCTACATTGTTTTAATGATTTTTCAGGTTTTCCACACAAAATCTTTTGAGCTAGCCTAAACTAAACTGATCATCTGTTACTGCCTTACTCAAATGAATCTTTCAACAAAACCCAGACCTGCTGTGCTTGTTATTTTCCCATGAATTGGGACTCTGGTGTCTTTTAAGAATGTGCCCTCAACTGAATGGCAGCCTCTGAAGTCCTGCGTGTTGTAGCATGTGGGATAACATTTTCTGCTAAGGTAGCAAATGCTAGAAATAGGAACAATGAGGGCTTTTCAGGCCTGGGTGAGAAGGCATGTTTACAGAAGAGATACAACCATATAGAAACTTAAGTCCCAGTGGCATTTATTGAAATGCAGACTGTCTAAGTTTGCTTTAGATTTTTATTTTTTTTGCCTTGGGTTTGGAAACTATGGGGATAGTTCTGTTTTCTTTAGTGGTGCTGTGGCTTCTCCTTAGTTTATTCTTTTTAAAATTTTGACCAGAATCACCAATATATAAACCTTGCTCTTGTTGGTATTGTTCTGGGAATGTCCAATGACTGTTTAGATTGGCAGATGTTAAGAGTTTAGCCTTAGACCATTTCTCATGGTCCAAGAGCTTTTAACTTCTATGACAAGTGGCTCTCATGGGTAATCTTCAGTTTAAGAAGAGAAAGCAAAGACTGAATGCATCTTGGTGAGAAATTAAACTTAACTTTCAGTCTTACTGAATACTGGAGATATACTGGTAGAAAACCACGAGGAGGTACCTGTTTTCCAAGGCATGTGCTGTATTTCTTGATCTATACAGATGACTTACTTACTTTTCCACTATTATTAGCTTTACAGGCTTTATGAGTAGTAAATACACTGAGGAGAATATATTATAGTAATATTTGGGACTTTCCTACCAATTATGCCTGAATAAAAACTTGTGCACACACATCCATTTGATCACTGTAATCTGGTTTTTGGTGTGTTTTTAAACCAATCCCCTTGAATGCTGCTACCAACATCACACCTTTTGTTACCTGACTAAGCAATTGCTTGAGTCTCTGTGGTAATACTTCAGAATTCTAAAGCTTTAAATCAATTTCATGTCACAGAAGCCCAGATATATTACTTTCCTTTAACATCAGTGATTAAAATAAAAAACTAAAGTTCTTCCAGGCAAGCACAAAAATCATTGTTCAGAGTTGAACCACCTAAAATCTACCTAAGAATTTTAGCCTGTGATCAGCATTTGTTTGTAAAAACAACTTTGAATTTGCAATAAAAAAGAAAACTAAAAGCATTCTGCTTTTAGATACTTGTGGTTTTTTACCTTTTTTTTTCCTGACGTCTAGCTATTTCCTATAGATTAATTCTATAATGACTTCTTTTTTGTTTAATAACTTTAATGATATAAAATTGAGCTTTCTGTATTGCTAGGTAACACAACAGTGGATGAGCTAATGATGAGGCTGATGGCTGCAATGGAGATCTTCAGTGCCCAGCAGCAGGAGGACATAAAGGATGAGGTGAGCTTTGAAAGCTACTCCAGATACCCACTGGCTTTCACAAACCACTGGTGATGCAAAATTAAAGAAAAGATGTTTCTTTAGCCAAGGAAGTTTGGTGTGGTGTGCTTTAGTGTCTCTTCACTCATCAGAACTCAAAATGGTGAAGTCTCCTTTGTGCATTTATTTGAGTCTCTCAAAAAACCTCCTTCCTATTGGTCTTGTTATTTGCAGTTTGTTTCCTTTTTCTTAATATTACTGGTGAGTAACTGTGTACATTTACAGTGGTATTCTAGAGCTTAATGTCTTTGTGTAAGGAAATGACAATCATGTTTTTTCCCAGTGACCTAAGTCACAGGTAGAAAACAAAAATAGAATGATACATCTTACATATCCTTAAAAGGGGATTGAAAAGCAACCTTAACCAGAATTATGGCAGTACTGAATCACTATTCAGAACAAGGCAGAATCAGTAAGTGATAACAAGACTTTACAAAAACAATGTTTCAATTACACAGTAGACACAGAGAGGTGAGCAGTTGAAAGATGTTTATCTGTTGCTCTGTAAATTGAGTGACATTTTGAAGTAATGAAGTGCTTAGGAATTTATAATAATAGGTATGTTGCCATTCAGGTTTATTTTTATCCTGTTGTATAGACTTTGATTGACTTTGATAATTCACTAAACACATTTTTCACATTTAAATCTTGTATCTCATTAGTACCAGATTTACTGATTATGGTTATAATAATCTGAAGGCATGTTATCCTCACAATATCTCTAGTTCATTTTTTCTTCTTTATTTATGCTACCTGGAATTCATTGGTAAAGAAATCAACTTTAATTTTGTTAATACTGAACACAAATTTTAATACAGGGATTACAGGAAAAATCCAAGGCACAATATAATTGAAATTTTTATTGCATTTTAAGAGTGGTATGTTGGGTATTTTTTATTTGTTTTAATGCTTTAACAAGAAGGTAAAATTCACATCACAGATGAGTTCCAAGAAAGGTTCAGAACTGAAAACTGTAAAATCTGATAGAAATGTAGAAAACAGAGAGAAAAACATAAAAAGGCAGAGAGATAAGAGCAATTATGTAAGGGACAGGAGAAGGAACTAAAAGTAGGAGTGACAGGTTTGGAACAGAGAGAGAAATGGGAGACCAGAGCAGGGGACATGGGTGTTTAGGAGAGAAGAAGGTGGAAACAGGTGGGATAGTGAAAGACCTGTCTGAAAATGGTAACACCAAGTGGGTTTGCAACTGTGCAGAAGCAAGAACTATCTTCTGCATCCTGAGCTGCTGCCAGTCCTTCACTGGGTAGCAAGGACAGTGACAATCCAGTCACACATGTCCCCATGGTAGTGATATGGATGTCTCCTGCCTTCTTACTCCCTACCTATGTAGGGAGAATGGAGAATTAATTTTTATATGTTCCCCTAAAATCTGCCTTTGTCCAAGTCTTCTGTGATCTTTTCTTACATTTCCTTTTGTTGTTCTGTCCCTGAGAACACCAGTGACATTTCTTCCTCAACAGGAAGACACTAACACACTTTGACATTCAGAAAACTAATGGAAAATTTCATAAAATTTTGGGGCAGGTTTCCAGAAGCTGTGGGTTCTCTACACAACTGGGATATTTACCTATAGCTTGCCTCCCCTGCTTACAAGCACACAGAAGAGGTGATCTGGGACACTTCTGCCTTTGAAGCAGGAAGTTGAAAAGCAAAAAAATAACCTGGCTTTATGAAATTACTATTCCAGAGAAGGGAGTATTTGACAAGCAGTCTGTACTCAATAGAGGACTTTAGCCTGAAAAACAAATATTGCCTTTTTGTGGTTTGCTACATAACATGTAGCTTTCTTGTAAGGCTTGTACTTGACAACTTCAAGTGTGCAAACATCAACACCTTTTCTTTTTTAAGATCTTACTGCAGTTGGGACAATGTTTTGTTTTTTTTTCCCCCAAATATTACACTAGCAAACAGGATACAGAGTCCGGTTTCTGTTACTCTTTTCTTAATAGCAACACTAAGTCATCAGAAAGCCACAAGAAGATAAGCAGAAAATTCTTTTGTGTTTTGGAAAGGGAAGTCATCTGAGTAACTTTGCTGTAAACACAAGTGTGAGTGAGAGAGAAATAGAGCTGGAAACCCTTGGAAATAAGAGCATGAAATCCTTAATGAGTCAGTTTATGCAGCTGAACTTCTCCACTTTGGCTTTTTTAACTTGCATGCACACGAAAGCTTCCAGCACAGTTCTTGCATAATTCTTTTTAGCACAACATGTTTTGGAGTGCCCTCTGATGGTTATTTGGGTGCAGGATGAGTGTTGGCTCTGCCAGCCTGTGGTACAGGTGGTTGCTGTGACACAGGCCATAGCTATTCAGGTGGCACAGTCTGTTCCATGTCACAGATCATTGGCTGATGGTGAGGGCAGGATGCTCAGAGATGCACTTGTGTGAAGTGAGAGACTTCACTAGCTGGTGATCACAGTTTGGTTAGCTAAATCCTGTGCATTTGTGTCTGGGTTAGTAACATTTATTAGTGTAACCTCATAGAATATTGATCAGGCAACTTTAGGCCATATTTCTATAATGTCAAGTGCTAAAATATCATTTAACCAGCAATTGGATTCAAATTTTTAGATTTGTAGAGTGTTCCATTAAGCTTTTTCTTACATGCTCTCCAAAGAAATACCTTGAAAACCTTGAAGTTGAAAAAGACAAAGTGCCTATGCATCCTCACAGTAATTCAACATACCCATCTTCAGGTATGGTGATAAATAATTTAGGCACCTATTTTCTTTCTTAAGCTTTCTTAAAGAGAGATTTATCTGCCATTACGTTCTTTTCCCTGCCCTTCCAATGCCTGAGGGTCTGAGCCTGTTGCTTGCTTTCTGTCACCTGGTTTGACCAGATGACATTTGGAAACCTCTTGCCTCTTTAGGGCCATACTCCTGACATGCCACTGGAGGTCCATGGTCCAGCTGTCATGCTATTTTCCTAACTTTTGCCACTTAAATTGCCATAATAAGAAGTGGCAATGAAATCTGGCCAGCAGCATAGTGATGTTGTGCTCATGTGGTGCTTCTGGTGAGAAGTGGCCAATGGATAACGAAATGGTGGGTTCAATGGCATCAAAAGCAGCAAGGCCAGTTGGCCAAGATGCAGTCCCACCAGCACAGCTAGGCCTGAGGCTGAGCATGCAGGATTACTTTGGGGCTACACTAAAGGTTTCATGCATCTGGATGTATTTTCCTTTTCTAACCACTCCTCTGGCCCACACCACAAGTGTTGAGACTGTTCAGGCAGTGGGTCTGGGGGGGGGTTCCAAAGAGGAAATAAACTCTGCTAAGGAGTTTCTTCTGTGAATGAAAAGAGTATCTCAGAGCAGGGACAAGCAGCCTCTGCCACTGTTGATCAAGGTGTGAGCTGAGATTTTTCAGAGACCGACTTTGAAAAGCCTGCAGTATCAGTTCCTCTTCGGTGTCAGTGCTTGATGTGGGACTTAAGAAAACAAATAATAATTGTAAAATATTGTTCGCCCTGGAATGTCCGTTTTCAAACCCCCTGTTGGCTTCCTTACTTTAACTGGGCAGTTAAATAATCATCTCAGTGTGGCGTGATGGGCCCAGAGAGATCCAAGTTATTTCCTTTGTGAGATTAATGTGAAGAGATACGTGATTAAATCCTGGCATTACAGCACAACACACCTGTTCTGGGACCAGGCTGAACATTTTTTCTCCATTGCCCGAGGAGGAGGCTTCTCAAAGGATTACAGTAACACTTTTTGACAAGCTTATACAGGGTGGAGTTTCCATGTAATGACAGGGCTTATTTGATGATGTCTCAGTAATGCATTCTTTTTATTTTTGCTGTCAACATTTATTACTGTAGAAGCATTGACTGTTACACAGCTGGTCCAACTCGTCCACATTTCAGTAACAGTAGGTCTCTAGTTGTGTTTGTTTTTGTCCTTATGCAACACTAGCACTCCTGCTCTCCAGTTAGACTTCAAGGAGGAATTGTAATCCCCACAGTTGCTTGAAAATCCTTCTTATGAGTGCAAATCAAAACCTTCAGTTCACTTTATACTATGTCTGCTGGCACACTGTTTTCTTTAGTGTAGAAGAGAAAGAATTTTTAAACTGGAAAAACTGTTGGAAACAGGCTGGGAACAAAGGTAAGCTGTGGAAAATGCAGACCTGCAGGGTCACCATCTTTGCTCTCTGATCTTGGGTGACCTCTCTTCTTCCTGGAGACTGCTGCAGTGTGAGGAAAATGCAGGTCCTTCTGACCAATATCTAGATGGGGATTTCAAAAATACGTAAAAGAAAACAAAAACTCCAAAGCAGGAGGTAGATTCATCCTCTTTTCCCTGCTACAGCTCTTTGTACAAGGATGCTTGCCTGTCCATCCCAGCACCCCAGCACTGCTTATTTTAGAGGATGCTTTACTGGCCAAGTATTATTTCTTTGCAACAAGAAGCCTGGTATCACCATATTTACCTCCTCTTCTGCCTTGCTGCTGTCAGATGTAAGGGATTTCCTTTTTAAATATAACTTAACAGTTTGGGATTCCAACACCTTCTTCCAAAGACATATCTCTCAGCCACAAAGGGAGCTAAAGAGCATTGGTCCAAGTGCATTTCCTCATGATCTTGTGGTCTCTTTGTCTTTTCCTCCTTCAGATCAGTGGCTTTTGTCCACTTCTTACCTGCAGTTGTGTTCTCCAGTCAGAGGATGCCATAAGTGCTTCCATCAGCTGGGCAGGAGCCCTTTGCATTTTCTCTTTAGGCAATGAAGCTCACATTAAAATCTGTAGAAATGAGGCATCTGAATACCTTTGATAATCTGGGTTCCATCTAACACTGTCATGTGTATCATGCTATATAGTATTTGCACAACAGGAGGTTATGAGAATAAATACATGAAATTCACTAGATTCCAAAGCACAAAAGCATTATGGTGATGACAGCCATCTAACAGAGATGGTGATTTAACCCCTCCAAAAAATCTAATTAGCACGTTTACTAATTATTACTAGTTATAACTAATTAAACTACAGTAATCAAAATTTATTTGATTAAATTTTCCAATTCAGTATTTGTAATATGATAGCAGCCCAAGCAATGGGTTTCCCATTGTGCATTGACAAACCAGCAGGTACTGACATTTTATTAATTTTAATACAGATATTTTATATTTTTTTTAACATACTGTTTTGAACTTGGACAAAATGCAAGCTCCTGACCAAGGAAAGAAAAGAGAAAATGAAAATATCCTTAGGTGGCTTTTCAGCTGTGCATGTTAATGGCTGCAGTCACTGAATATTCTCTGGGTTTCTCTAAACGAGCAGCTCCTTTACTTGCTCTACACCCTTTCCCGTGGAAAGCCACTGCAGGACTGTGTCTTGAAGGTCTGGGGTTGCTTTTCTTTCTTGTCACTTGAGGGAATTTCCAGTTATTTCACAGCCTTCCATATGGACAGGCAACACCCTGTGATGGTTCTGCCCTCTCACCCTGCCCCTTTCTGCCTCCCCACCTGAGG
The DNA here is from genome assembly GCF_003957555.1 of Calypte anna. Lineage (NCBI taxonomy): Eukaryota > Metazoa > Chordata > Aves > Apodiformes > Trochilidae > Calypte > Calypte anna. The sequence continues at coordinate 24,576,726 of NC_044254.1, read as the reverse complement.
TTTTGCCACCACAGACATTTCAATTTGCTTCATCTTTGTCTCTCTCCTGTGCTCAACCCTTTCTGTGTACACTTTTTTCTTCTACATATTCCCCATCATGTTAAGTTATACAATGTGCAAGTCTGTCATCTGAGTGAGTCAAATTAATGTCTTTCTTGTGCTGGGTTGTTTGGACAAAAGGGTGTTTCTCTTTAACGCTCCCATGAATAGCCTTAAGCACTTGCAGTTTTTAATTTCAGGAGTGGTTCAGTGAAATGAACTGTCTTTCAGATAAGCATTCAACATTTATTAATATACTCTTTTTTTTTCTTTCCTTTTTTTTCTTTTTTTTTTCTTTTTTTTTTGTCTTTCTTGTAACAGCCATTTACTTACTGATGCTCGAGAAATGTCTCCTGCTCATGGTGATCTATCTTCTCAAGTTCTGTCTTGTCTGGTTTTTAGTTCACAGAAAAAAAAAAATTCCAAAGGGAAATGGGGAATAAAGGAAAACACATCTCCCTGAGACAAATCAGGTGAAAAGCTGATTCCTGGAGTTAAATCATTAAATTCTAGCTGTGGAAACAACAACAATAAAATAAAAAAAAAAAAAAGCCCAGGAGGGCCAATTCTGACTTTTCCAGCAAAATAACCCATCCAAACAGCCAAATGTATTATGTATCTTTTTTCCTGTGTGATCTCCAGGAAAAAGGGGTACTGCTCTCCTAAATATAATCAGGAATCCCCCATTTCCACTGTTCTGCATCTGAAAATGCCAGCTCTTACATGCCTCAGTGGTAATGTCAAGGGAATAATTATTTGAGATAGTTATCTTAAATTTCTTCTTAACCTTATCTGTAAGTGTTTTTTTTAATCATGTAGTTCCGGATATTACTCAACAGAAGGTTTTATCTGGTCCCTTGGAACTATCTTGTAAAGTGTTTATTATTGTTATGACTTGATAATATGCATGATAGCAAAGAAAATTCATAGCTGAACAATATATTCTGTGGCAAAAAGCAATACCAAGCTTCCACTGAATGACTGTTATCCCTACTATTGCATTGGCAAAATGGGAAAGCAGAGATCTGTGACTTTTCCTCTGTAAGGAATAAAAGAGAATTGTCCCCTCATTCCCAAAACCTCTGGGATGTGGATGGTTCCCATTCCCACCAGCCTTGGTTGCTGCTGTGGAATTCAGACATGCTGAGTGTGAGCCCTGTTTCTGATGAAGGCTTTTGGAGTGACCTGGGATAAGCAGTTGTCTGTTCACACCTTGGTTTCTTGAAAAAGGAAGATGGCAATTTTACCTTTGTAGCATTGTGGAGACATGGTTATTGATTTCCAGTCAGTGCTGCAATTTCTGAAGGGTTTAACAGCAGAGCTCTCAGCTGCCTCAGCTTTTGTTCATGGAAAATACTTAACAACATTAAAAACAAATGAATTATTTGCAGTATGACTATTATTTTTTTTCACAGAATCATGAGACTTGGAAGGGACCTGTAGAGATCATCCAGTCCTGCTAGAGGCTTCTTCTTGTGTTCTTTCTTAGTGCAGTGAAAGATTCTCTGTTAAAACCTTTTCTTCAGCTTTTTCTGTCACCTTTATGGATTTTCTTCTGTAGCATTTGGTAAACTTGAGTCATCCTTGTACTTTATGTGGTTTCTCTGGAAGAAGAGATGACTAAAATAATAAAGTGCATTACAAAAAGGAGAACTGCAGTATCTAATGTTTAAAATTTGTCCAGCTCTGAACTGAACAATATTATTATTTTGCCTCTGTAGAGGAGGAGGTTCCTGTAGAGTGTGAGCAGTGTTAAGAAAACCCAGAACTAGACACTAAGAGGCATTTCATAGGATTACATCTGCTTCTTAACTAAAGAAATATGGACTCCAGATTTGATTTTAAGGTCTGTTTCAGTAAGGACAGGATTGTTTCAATGCAGTGTAAAGCTCAGTTGCATGGTCATTTACTTTAAGATGTGACTCACATATTTCTATGAAGACCAGGCAGTCATGCATGGTAATTCTTCACATTCCTTGCATCTTTTTCATAATCCACTTTTAGGATAATGATAATTGGGATGAATAGGGAGGAAAGGCTTTTTATATTTTTTTTAATGCCTGGAATTAATGTTTAGATTCTTGCAGAATCTATAGCATCAGTGGGTTTTTACATCAAGCTTATGTAAATAAGCTTTTTTCTACAAAAAATATTTTGTAGAAATTCTAAAATTTCTATAAAACAGCTCTTTGGAGGTGAATGAAACCTGTGCTCATCAGAAGTAACTTTTAGTAACTTCCTGGAGTTTTCTAGATTGTTTATAAAATGTAAAATAAAAGCCAGCACCCAGTTTCTTATAAATCTGACTTGGAGTGAATTTTTAAACAATTTTTTAAAGTGTTTTAATTTTTACTTTTTTAGGGTTGATTTTGGTTTAATTTTTTCTTCATTGTGTTGTTGGTTTTGGTTTTTTTTTTAATAAACTAGAGAAACTATATTGCTAGCAATCTTTAACAAAGTGAAGATCATGTAGTTGCAGTTGTTGCATCTGATCTTTCTGTTTTCTCTCAGGCATCACTGGACTTGCATGGCCTTTAAAATTCAGTTACTGTCTGAAGTTATTGTATGATAAATGAAGTTGGAAAACCTCAAATCTAAATAGGGTCTCTGACAGGTCATTGCTAGTATTTTTTTTTAAATGCTTGTCCTCTGGCAGTTTGCCTGAAGTCTTCCTTTAACAAGTTGGTTTGAGAAGATAATTTTGTTTCTCATTCTAAGATAAATTTATGGTGTGCTTATGGAAAGTCATGGAATAGGTAGTACAAAACCTTCCCCTCTCTTGTTGAATTCCATCTATGAGAACAGTTGAGAAAACCCCTGTGAATTCAAGAAGCTTTCCTCAGTTTTGGATAATTGTTTCATTATTTCAACACCCCCTCCTTTGGAGAAATGGATTATTAATGTAGAGTAGTTTCTGCTATCAGATTTGAGTTAATTTTTGAAGGTATTCTTTGAGCATAGCACTGAACATGTCAAGGTCCAGAGAAGCCAAGAGGGGAATGGGTTATTCAGTGATTGTTCTTTTTCTCTTCTGCAACAATTTATTCTACTCATGCCTTAACTTGGCTGAACCAAGCAATGGTTTGTCTGTCTTCTGTGTGAATGAAACTTACGACACACTGATTGTAGAATAATCTTGGGTCCTGTTTCCATAAGGAAGAAGAGTTTCCTCTAAAAAGATCTTGTTACTTTCCAGCTGGAGGTTGTATACCTTTTCCTTCAATTTGTCCTTTCCCCTGGTGGTCGTGTGCTACTTTAGAGCTTTTTAACCACTAATACTTCAGAGTTTTGTTTGAGGAACATCTTGGCATGTTTGCAGGACATGATAGTAACAGCTAATGTGCTCTGCTCCTCTTTAGAATTGAGTTTCTGCTCTGGGGAAAAAGCTGATCACTTTGCAAAATGTTGCCTTCATGTGGATTAAACCTTGCAAATGAATTAAAAAATTAACATAGACGTTCAAAAGGCAGTAGGTAGTAGACTTGAATTTCTATGAAATATGGGGAACAGTGGAAGTGCTGCCTTACTGGTGACTGCAGGTGACTGTGCTGAGCCCACCAGTGATCTCACTGCTAAAGCTTATTGATTTTTGTAGGGACCAGGGCAGCCTCTGCAGGGCTCTGGGAGGATTATGAGATGTAAGAGGAGTAAACGCAGGGGAGCAGCCACTGCCTCAGGCTCCAGAGGTAGAATATGAAGCTATTGATTGTACTCTTTGCTTTATCAGACATCACCCCAGTGCAGTTATTCCAGCTTTCAGGGATATCCACTTCTTGATCCTCCACTGTATGGCTTTGTCATTTGTGTATTTTTAGTAAAACCCCCTTTTTTTTTAACACTGTGGTTGTTAATAAGATCCTTTGCTAGGTTTGCTGGTTTCATGTTGGCATGCTAAGCTCAGATTCCTTGTCTGCCTGCACCTGTGTATTTGAGGCACATCAGAGCAGAATTTGCTATTTCCCATCTTTGTATAGTATTCAGAACAACGTGAACTGAGGCTTTGGGATGATGTTTAGTAGTCATGACCGTGGATGCATCCTACTGAGGGTGTTTTTACCAAAGAAGGACTTGAGAGCAGGCCTTCTCTTGCAGGACAAGCCACTAACTGCTGTCAGTCTGAGCAGAGACTAAATTAAAATCCAGCTTCATATTTTAAACCTCAGTTTGTCCTATTACATGACTGGCCAAATTGTGGGCTGCAGAAGTGAGATCCCTGCAAACATCAGCCCACATGTACCTCTCCCATGACCCCTGCCTGGCTGGGGATGGTGCTAAAACTGTCACAGCAAAGGGCCCTTGCCTCAGGACTTGGGCACACCAATCAGTTAAAACAAGAGCTTTAGGTAAGTCATAATTTTTAAAGCCAAGGTTGCTCTTGAGGCCTTTCTGAAATCATTTCTCCTAGTGGCAGTTCGATGAGGAAGGCAGTCAAGTATTTTGAAATCACTGGGGTTAAAAAATGCTGGTGGACATAAAGATGTGTATCATATTGGTGCACTGTTTGCTGATTTTTTTTTTTTAATTTTATTTTATTTTTGTTTTCTTTTCTTTAGGATGAACGTGAAGCCAGAGAAAATGTGAAAAGAGAGCAGGATGAAGCGTATCGCATATCGCTGGAGGCTGACAGAGCAAAGGTGTGTGCAGGGTGAAGGGACCACATCAGTGTTGGGATGGGGATGTCTCAGGTCAAGGGACCACATCAATGTTGGGATGGGGGTGTCTCAGGTCAAGGGACCACATCAATGTTGGGATGGGGATGTCTTGGGTGAAGGGACTACATGAATGTTGGGATGGGGATGTCTCAGGTGAAGGGACCACATGAATGTTGGGATGGGGATGTTTCAGGTGAAAGGACCACATCAATGCTGGGATGGGGATGTCTCAGGTGAAGGGACCATATCAGTGTTGGAATGGGGATGTCTCAGGTTAAGGGAACATATGAATGTTGGGATGGGGATGTCTCAGGTCAAGGGACCACATGAATGTTGGGATGGGGATGTCTCAGGTGAAGGGACCACATCAGTGTTGGGATGGGGATGTCTCAGGTCAAGGGACCACATGAATGTTGGGATGGGGATGTCTCGGGTTAAGGAACCACATGAATGTTGGGATGGGGATGTCTTGGGTGAAGGGACCACATCAATGTTGGGATGGGGATGTCTTGGGTGAAGGGACCACATGAATATTGGGATGGGGATGTCTTGGGTGAAGGGACCACATCAATGTTGGGATGGGGATGTCTCAGGTCAAGGGACCACATCAATGTTGGGATGGGGGTGTCTCAGGTCAAGGGACCACATCAATGTTGGGATGGGGATGTCTTGGGTGAAGGGACTACATGAATGTTGGGATGGGGATGTCTCAGGTGAAGGGACCACATGAATGTTGGGATGGGGATGTTTCAGGTGAAAGGACCACATCAATGCTGGGATGGGGATGTCTCAGGTGAAGGGACCGTATCAGTGTTGGAATGGGGATGTCTCAGGTTAAGGGAACATATGAATGTTGGGATGGGGATGTCTCAGGTCAAGGGACCACATGAATGTTGGGATGGGGATGTCTCAGGTGAAGGGACCACATCAGTGTTGGGATGGGGATGTCTCAGGTCAAGGGACCACATGAATGTTGGGATGGGGATGTCTCGGGTTAAGGAACCACATGAATGTTGGGATGGGGATGTCTCCACTGTTGGTGAAATCTCAGCAGTGCAGAGAACTGCCCAACTTCAGCTCTGCTTCTAAGATGAGACAGTTGCTGTAGGAGCCACAGTTTCCCTCAGGGGTTATAGAGTGGTAGTAGATACAGTCACAAGGTGTTGACTACATATTTTGCTAAAGCACTCCTGGTCCCACCTAATAACAGAAGTTGGGAAAGGAATGATAGGATAAGAGAACTGAATAAATACCTTATGTCTTACAGTAATTTCTATGGAAAACTTGAGAAGTTTCTTTGCTTTTATATAGCTACTGCACATCACTAAACACAGCTGTGGAAAGTGAGGTGATACCTGTGTGACTATTGTTTTTTTGGGTTTTCTTCTTAGAGGGAAGCACAAGAGAGAGAAATGGCAGAGCAGTTTCGCTTGGAACAGATTCGAAAAGAACAGGAGGAAGAACGTGAGGTGAGACATTTTACCTTTTCTGACAGCTTTTTTAGTTTATGTGGGTTATAGACATGACAACTGCAATTCAAAGTATGCTTTCAATGTGGGCATCAATTAAAAAAAACATTCTTGACATATATATATAAAATGTATATATAAAACATACCATCTCGTTCACAAAATCACATCACCTGGCTCTGCATTACAGCCAGGTATTAGATGGGGCTGCTAACAGGAGATCCATGAAGTAAGCTTCATTTGGGAACCTCTAACCTTTCTGCAAGCACTCCTTTTAAAAATATAATACCATGGAGCCCTGTCATTTCTCCCAGGAAGTAGCACTTCTGCAATTCTGGTCAAACAAATTGACAAATTTAATTTGAGATATAAAACCTTTTTAAAATTTTTTTAGAATAAAAATAAAAAAATAAGGAAAACAAACAAAAAAAAACCCAGAGTCTACAAAATTGTATTAATAGTAGATTTTTAAATTTCTAAGAAGTCTTCTACAGATTCTTCCTTAGAACAAAAATCGTGTTTAAACAAACCTTTTACATCTCTAGGCACGTGTAGAAAAGTAGAAACCATGTGCTTTGAAGAATTCTGTTCCTCAAACACTGTTATAGATTATAGATTCTCTTAATTTTGTAGCTTCTGAGGGTCCCAGTGCCTGTCAGAGATGTTTCCTGCAGCCCCTCTCAGGATCTAGGCTATCTGCTGTCATGGCTGAGTGGTATTTGCATAAATAAATAGTAATTGTGGGTATTTACATAAAGCATCATGTACATGATTTTATTTATATTAGTGACTTCCTCTGTTTCAGCTTCTGGCAAATAAAAAATAGGGTAATAAGGCTGGGGTGCAGCCTTGTTTCTTCCCCTGAAGTCCCCCCATATTTTGAAGGATATAGGTAAAATAGTTTAGTCATTCAGATATTTGCATCTGTTCTGTGAAGCTCTTGAATTACAACTCCTTAAAGAACTGCTGTGAAACACAGCTAATACTTGAAAAGGACTCCAAAACCCTTAAATAAAATTTGCAAAATAAAAATTATATTCATGTATAAATGTCTTGGTTGAAGTCACAGTTGGCTGGGAGTTGTCTTTTGACTTCCAGGCGTATAAAACTTTATGAACAATTTATTAATTAATACAAAACTGTATCAGCATCCTTGCTGAAGATGCATTTCCCAGTTATGTTTCTGCCATTATATAAAATTTAAGTGAAAGATAACTATTATAAATGTTTACTAATTTATGTATAAAAGTAATTCCAATATTTTGGGTGGACTTTATGTAACTTCTTTGATTTTACTCTCCTGGAGATTTGAAATTTGGAATTACATTCTCATTTAATTAAAGTCCTTAGAACTTCTAGAGTCCTGATAAATCACAGCCTTGCTTATTCCTCTCCTACAGATAACCTAAATGTATACCTGACATTTCAGCCTGGTGCACTTTGCTGTTGTATGAAAAAATTGCATTATGCAGTTGCAAAAAAGTTGGCTGTGAACACATTTATTGTGACATAAACCAAATCTGGATCAGTAATGCATTTGCATGGATATATTTTGACCAAGGTAATTGCATATAAAAACCTGAATCATTTAAACATTCAAGAAACAGAACTGCATTGGAAATACTAAACTCACACCTCACAGTGGCATTCAATGGCTTGGGAAAGATGCAGTCCACTTCTTTCTTATACTACAGTGTCTTAGGACTTATTTAGCTCCTGTTGTTAACAAAAGCCAAGAATAGAAGCTAAAACATCACCAAAGGAGTGATGCACAAAACTGGACTGTGAGAATTGTGTCAAGAATAATTGTAAGGCAGCAAATCTGTGAGGTTAATAGCAACGAAACACAAATCAGTGCTGTAACTGACTGCTGAGCAATCAGCTCACACTCAGAGTCCAGAAGTATGTTTTTCTTTTTCTAAGCAATTTTCAGGCACAGAAACAATAATTAATTCTGTTATATTATATCTGCCCCTGAACCTTTTTTGATACCTTGGCCTTTTGGAAATTGTTTTCTTACACAAAGGCTGCAAGACTTGTCCATGTTATCAAAGTAAGCCCGGGCTTCCCTGTTTTAATGTAGAGTGCAGTAATGAAAATAATAGGATCTGTTTGCTTAGTAGAGCAAAAAGGATTTTAGCAATAATGTTTACTAACACTCCCCATTTTCAAGTATATGGATTACTTCTACTGAATTGTTCTGCAACAGTGTTTACTTACAGAAGTGGCTCTGTGTTCACTTTGTATATTTAAAATCTGACTATTGAGCTATTCACGTACTGAACATCTTTTTATCAACAAACTGAAATTGCTTGTTCAGGTCCAGGAGTTATTAATGTGATCCATCACGTCATTGTTTTCTGACTTGGTTTGCTGGTAGAGAATATCCAGTGTAAATTGCCATTTTATGTTGAAGCCATGGAGATTAGTTACTTCTGGGAGCAACACACTCTTTGCACAAAGAAAAGAGCTCTAATGAGCTACTGTTGTTTATTTTTCTATAATATAATTGATTGGGTTCAGTAAATAATGTAGCATCTGTTGTTATACTGTGTGGGGAAATGTCAAAACACAAAGATAGTAAGCAGGTGGTTGAGAATGGAGAGAGAGAAAATTAAAATAGAATCTATTTAAAATATAATCTCATAGTAGATGAGCAAAAATGAACTCAGGTTCTGTGTATAAATATTTATACTGAGATATAATTTGCTCAGAGGTTCATGTGGAAGAAGCAGACTATTTAAAAGCCTTCATAATCTTGCTTCTACCCACTCCTTTCTCTTTAATGTGATCAACCTCCATCAATTTCTGTTACTACCTGACCTTGGGGAGCTTTTCAAAGGCACAAATGCATCCGTGTGTCTTGAAAGTTCCCTGAAAATCTGGGTAAATCTGTGTGTGACTGCCTCTTTGGTTTGGAAAACTGTCTTTTGGGTAGTTTTGGGGGGAGGCAGTGTGATTGTGCTGCTCCTTCCATCCATTGACATTCTCATTAACAGATGCCCAGTGCCTCTCCTGGAGTACCCACAGCACTCAAACCCCTCACAAATCAAGCCCACCACATTCAGCAGGCATCAATTTAAAAAAGTAAATAAAAAAAAATCTTCTAATCAAAGTATCAGTGGTTTTTTTAGTAGCTCCTGGAGGCAAAGGACAGAGAACACAGACTTGGCTCCTGCCCTTAAAATCTTAACATCATCAGTAGTAGCAGGAAGGCACCAGGCACATTTTCAGACATAGTGATGTTGTATTTTTGGGGCTGATTTCATGCAACTTGTTGCAGAAAACGTGTACACACATGGTTGAAACATCTTCCTGCAAATAACAGTTGTTTACTACAAATCTTAAATCCTATTTGTGTCCTCCCACTTCTCTTGATCATTCCTACTTTTATATTTACACTATATATCTAATGTACCTTCATGATAGTTTTGGTTTATTTATAGTAAATCTCCTGCATATATTTCTTTTTACTCTGAACTAAGGGTCTTGGCTTTGCTGCAAATTACTCCGTGCTAGAGGAAGGCAATTTGATAAGTACATTTAAAGAAATACTTTTACTACCTTTTAATTTATAACCTTTAAGGAAGCAATTGGCCACTTGACAATTATTCTCTCATTCAATTTTTTTCCAAGGCTTCCTGCCAAAATGATTAAATTGCTTATCTCCATCATGCATTAACTGTAGACCTAATAATATGTGTTATAAAGAAGGATTTATTTTAATTAGTTGTCTGGTGGGCTGTTATTAAGGAATGAATTCAAATGATTTTGTCACTGAGATATAAAACACAGCTCCGGCTCTGGAGCACCATGGCACGTCTTGAAGTTCTAGAAGAAGTAAAAAGAAAAGCAGTCTGTCTTTTTCTTCTGTTGCTAATATTGCTGCCTAAATGGTTATTTTTCCTTCCTCAGGCTATCAGGCTCTCTCTGGAGCAATCTTTGCCTCCTGAACCCAAAGAGGAGAGCACTGAGTCCGTCAGCAAACTGCGCATTCGGACGCCCAGCGGGGAGTTCTTTGAGCGACGTTTCCTGGCCAGCAGCAAGCTCCAGGTTGTCTTTGATTTTGTAGCTTCCAAGGGATATCCTTGGGAGGAGTACAAGCTGCTGGGCACCTTTCCGAGGAGAGATGTGAGTAAATAAATGTACCTTTCAGGAATAAATACCACTACTTCTTTAAGTACGTTCTAGCAGAGAAGGTAAAGGATATGTCTGAATATTTTAGTGGTCTGCCAGTGCTGTTATATGTTAAATACAAAGCTGTGTTGTGAAATCTGTTCCCAATGACACTGTAAAAAAAATCCTCCATTTCTGAAACAAGTTGTTGACCACATTCCATGAAAACTGTCTGAATATGCTGAGCCAACATCCCTCACCTCCTGTTATGGAGGAAGCTGCATAGATATTAGTGATCTGGTGAGGTCTGTTATGGGCTGGTACTTCTGATCTTCCTGGTTTTGCTGTTTTGATGGAGTTTTATGTTATGAGCAAGGAATGTCCAGTGTCGGAGAGTATGCAGTTATGAGCTGATCAGTACATTCTAGCAACTTATCCATTTGTTACATCATACCAGTAAATAATTATTGATATCTCCTACCTTGAAATTCTAATGCTATGACCAATGTTCAGAATCAATCCTGCTTACTGCTTTCAAATTCTCTTGTTTTATCAAGAGATATTAATGTGCTCATTGCTAAATTTCATTGAAAATATGCCTTTTTGTTTTCTTCTCTGTCACAAACCAACTTTCATTTCTTATCTGGCCATTGTTACAGCAAAGGTAAAAGTCAGTGGGGCAACTGTATAGCAGTTGCCTGGTGCCCTGCGTGAAAGGTGAAGGTGACAGACCCTCCAGAGGTGACAGTACAGAGCCAGGCAGTGATGGGTGAAATTCAGCAGCATTTTGGCCACACTGCCTCAGTATTGTAGATGAGTGGGGTCATCTCTGGACCTGCTGTGGTTCTGGTTGCTGAGGGCATCTCCAGGTGACTGGTTAAACCATTTTTCATCAAAGGATCTCAGTAACTTGAGGTGGTTTTCCACTTTGCCTCCCATTGCTGCCCCTGGATGAAGCTCACTGGGAATAAGGCTCTGATGAGCATGTTTACAGTACTGTTTGTAACAGATACCTCCTGCTTTATCATCTTATTTGGAAGGACTCCAAAGAGGAAGAAAATAATGTCCTTAGCAAGCACACAACCTTGAGAGTTGATATGATTTCTGACCACTTCTTGGTGGAACTCTGTGAACAGGACTGTAGTGCTTCCAGCTTTTCTTCTACCTTATCTAATACTGAGCATCCTGATCAGGCAGACTGAAAAGCAGCATTTGAGCAATCTCATTAATCACTAATTAATTTTATTCCATAAGCATGTAATATGATTTCCAGTGGAACCAAAGACAAGACCTCATCTGTGTTTTCAGGATTACTGATCATTCAGTTAACTTGACAGATTTTGCACTCTAAACAATATTTTTATGTATTTTAAATATTCTACAAGCCATGCCTCCCTACCTGCAACATACTTATGTTTTAGTACATACTTAATACACAAACTCCTACAAGTATGTTACTCTAACTTGTTACATTTGTCTTGCACTGCTGTTTCTGTACTTAATCACAATGGTCATCATTATTAATTTTAGTGCTCTTTGACAAACTCAAAAATGGATCAGATTGCCTTATATGAGAACAAATTTTAAAAGGAGTAGAAAAGAAAAAAGACCACTAAATTAGAACAGGTTGGTGTTTTCAGTACATTTGTAAAACTGCCGGGGAAGAAACACTGAGGCTATGAAAGGAGAATGTAGGTCTATTGCATGGGAGGCAAAGACCCTGTCATTTTTTTTTTTTCTATGATTCCAACCTAATAATGCCATGTATGAGGAGTCACATAAATAATTCATGCCAATTGACTCAGTGGCCGTGTATGAATCTGGTTGCCTTTGTGACCACCAGAGGTACAACAGACAGAAAGTAATCCCCAGGGCTTTGCTAACCATGAAGAACTATAAATGACATCTGCTGTATTCCCCAGGTTTGGAAAGCTGGAGGTATGCAACTCCATAGACAGATGTAAAAAAAAAAAAAGAAAAATACTAATTGATGAATGTGTTGGAAGTACAGTTAAAGTATATACTCAGTTCCTGAGGCTTGATGGTCAGTCTTTTAAAAATGTGCTATCAGTTGTCAAGACCCTTCTGCTGTGTGATATCCATCACAAGCATCCATTGCAATCTGAGCAGCAAGAACAGAGGACTTAGGATGCTTGTGCTCCAGAAAACAATAGCATTTACAATGTCTGGCTTTGAAACTATACATAACATTTTGGAAAGAATATCAGAATTACCTTGCTGGATTTTTTGTCTTACTGAAATGAGGGGGATATCTTCAACCAAATCAGCATTTTCTTATCATAAACTTGTTAGAGCATTATTACCTGCTTTTCAAAGTCACCAGTCCTGATACAGTGTTGTTGAAATATTTTGACTTCTTTGGTAAATAAAAATTCATTAGTTCTTAGTCCTATGTTCCAGTTGCTTACACAGATATCCTTAGCTAACCTAAAGTTGGTATCATAACCCTACTGTAAATACAAACTTCTACACGTGAGTAAATACACAGATTAACCTTTTCCAGACACTACTTGTAGATTTTAAAGCAGCAGTGACATTCTAAAGCAGTTGAGCACATGCAGTGACTTGTTACTGGGTCTTTGTTGCTGCCTGTGGTGTTCTTTGTCCTGCCACTGAAATGAGATGTTAACCACCTCCTCTCAGCACCTGAACTGTACCAGGTGTCTGTCACCTTGGGTTGGCAGGTAACTTGTGTCTCTAGGTGTGAAAACATCTGGCAAGCACATCTTTCAGAGTGAAAAGTTGTATTTTAAGCATTATTCTTAAGTGCACCTGCAAAGGCTTTATGGAAGCAACTGGGTATATTAGTCAAATGTATGTGCTGATTGTAAAATTGTACTTCCTTGTCTTTCAAGAACTGCTGTAATCTTCAAAATGCATTCATTGTAACCAAAGGTTACAATTTAAAGCATATTAGCATCAGTCAACCTTCTCAGTCAGTATTTCCTCCTTTCTCTAAGAAGCCTTCCCAAACACTAATGCCAGCAGACCACCAGCCACAAGTTCCACCTTCTTCCAGTATCCTGGAGACTTGACAGGTGATCAGTTCCTCACTTCTTTCTGTGGTGAAGCTCTGAACAAGTCTTCCTTAAAGTCTTTAACATCTTGTGGCCTGGGCATTGCAGACAAGAAGCTGAAGATGGACCATATCTAGCTTGGAGCTATAGGAAGAAGGTGTAGAACAACTTGACCCAAACTGGGCTTCACCCACCCTGAAATGGTTAATGATTTGTTTGTGAATGTTTTATGCTATCTGTCAGAAAGGGAGGTCCTGGCACACTCTCTCTTTTTAAAAACTGTTTTTAAAAGACTGAATTTATTAATTTCTTCTGTGAAATCAAAAGTGCAATCTATCATTCCTTCTGATAATTTCTCCTTAAGGTGGAGCATTAGTTATGTATTTGAGAGTATGCCTTTTGCAGACATGGTATTAGAGACTTAAGCTCTCTATTTACTGTATCTGGAAGCCCTGGTAAGCCAAGACTTCTACAGTATTTCACATTTTATTTTCTGAGCCACAGCTTAGGATCAGGTGGCAGTTAAGTCACTTAAGGTTATTTAAATGCATCTAAAATGTTGCTTAATAATTCAGAACCAGTTTGCTTTGTTTAGAGTATTAAGATTTTTTAAATCCTTTTAATTAACCAATTTCAACAGCAGTTTAAATAAACAGAAACAAAAATCTGCCTCCCTAGAAGGGGCACAAAAGAAATTTGGCTCAAACCACATGGCAATTTAAATTAGGTATCATCAGAATTTCAGTAAATGTAAGGCCAGATGATTCTTAATATTATTATATGGGAGTAGAGAATAAAATATTCATCCAAATTTGATCATTCATTCCTGTGCTCTGGCAGGATTAATCCTCTTTGATGCCCACAGTGGTGAAGAGAAGGGCACAGAGCAGCCCTCAGGACACAGGGAAGCAGATAAGTGTCCTCTGAAGTTCTTGGGAAAGTCCTTTTATGTTTGGCAATTTTATACCTCAGTTCTAGAATCCACTCTTTGTCATGATTATCCTATTTTTCACTCAGTGCAAGTTTCTTCCTTCAAATAACCTACTTTTAAACTGGTTAGGTGGTGTTTAAACTCTTTAGACAGTTCATGAAAGGTTTAGACGGTCTCAACCATCTCTGGCTTTTAACATTCTTCCCCCTAATCATCATCTCAATAGAAAGATGGGAAAGATGTTACTGTGATTTAGTGTCATGGTTATACCCAAAACACTTTTATTAGCTTCACATAAATCAGGAAAGTAGCTTGAGGATCTGTCTTAAGGGAAACAGGATTTCAGATTACTGAAATATTTTTCTGATAATTCAAGAATGTTTTTGTAAGTTATGAGAAAAATTAAGGTGTGATCCATGCAATTTTCATTTCAGTTAATTACATTTATATTTCCTACTTCATAAAACACAACTCATCTGTTTTACTTCTCACAGGGTAGAATTTTTCAGGTCCATCTTGATCTGGGCAGATCAGCTCTGCTCTAGCTTACACAAGGCCACAGCCACCTTAGACCTCCCTCCTCCCGTCATTGCCAGCTCTCCTTAAGTCAACACATCCTGCCCTTGTCTTACCTCCCATTTCAGGATACTTTATTATTTTGTTTGTTCAAGCAGTTACGTTTAGTTTAGTTATGACACTGAGAGGTTGCCTGAGTGAATTGCCCATACCAGATCCTGCTTCCTGGTGACTTCAGGAATGATCAGACAGATGAACCTTGAGTGGACGAGGAGGAGACCATGTGTCAAGCAGCCAAAATGCTGAAGCATTTGCAGCCCCCAGGTTTTATTGCTTTTATTGCTCACCAAGAAGGGTAGCATGGTCTCTCAGTTAGCACCTACCAAGGCAGTGGATGATCTTCTTGCCCTGCTGCAGTCAAGGGCAGTGTTTACTTTAGTGGAAATATAATTTAAGTAGTCAAAAATTCTGTAAGTGTTACAGAAAGATTGTTCATAATGTTTGCTTACAAGAAAGACAGATCTCATCTATCATTTTAGACCTGGTGTCTTTGCATAAGTAACTGTGATATCAAAAGAGCAAAATTAAGTACCTTCATGTATCAAGTCACTGAAAGGAGATGGAAGGAGTGTCTTCCTCATCTTGTGGAGTTAAGCTCATTCTAAAAAAGAAATATAATTACATTCAGTGTAGTTCCAGTTTAGTCAGTATTGTTTCTGATCTCTTACAACAGCTCTGTTTGAATATGGGGAATGTTTAACCAGTATCAGGAAATAGGTGTGCATTTCAGATGAGCTGGTTTACTTCAGACTCAATAAGTAAGCAAGCATTCACCACACCAGGGAATGCTCAGTGTGGAACGTGAGCTCTCACTTGAGTCATCCCCATTAACCCAGTTAACCCAGTGACTAATGCCAACACTGGGATTAATATATTCCACCCCAGCACATCCCTCTGACTAAGAGTTCTTTTATTTAGCACCCCATTTTACAGAACATTTATGCACGTTACTGTTCACAGGAAGATGTCTTGATTAGCCTCACATCTTTCCTATTGCATGTGGCATTATCCAGTGTAAAAAAGGCTTAAGATATTTTGTGCTTTTTCCCCAGAATTTATCCTTTATGTCCATTTTGTAGGTTTTTTTTCCCCATCGTAAGAAGAAAATGTGATGATAAAATACCAATAAAGAGTCTTTGTGACAGTATGATACTAAGAGTTCTCTGTCTGGTTACCAGCAAATTTAATGATCTCCTGCTGGTTTGGTAATTGCCTAAGACATCAGACTGCATCACCCAAGCAGTCTCAGGCCTATTTTTATTCTATTTACCCATCTACTCATCCCAATGTTGTACTGTAGATATCCTTGTGGTATCTGAACACCTTAATTCTTTGAACTTGTGTTAAAAATCCTTTGGGATTGTTTTTCCAAGCATAATGAAGTGAACATGAATCCAGTCCTGGGTCATTCACCTGTGAGTGACTGTGTTCCCATCCATTCTCCTTTGGGATGGATGCAAAGCAAGGGTCTTGCAGTTCTTTTTTGGGCACTAAATGTATTTGTGTGTTCTCAGACTTCTACAAGATGTGGCTGTTTGCTTCCTTTCATCTCATCATCAATATCCACAATAAAAGCTAGACTTTTTCTGGAGACATGATCTCTGTAGCTAGCACATCTTAAAATCATTAAATACATGAAGAATTCATAGTTTGATCCAAGCATGCTGGCAGTGGTGCCCACAAGTAGCAGGCTGGTTTGCTTCTTGGCACAGCAGGAAGGATGCTTAGCATACAAATGGTCCCATCTATAAATGCCAATGCTTAAACCTCTTCTCCACCTCAGCAAGAAAACTGAAAGTAAATTGTGTGAAGGAGTGGTGTTTGGGCAGGTCCTTGGTCAGGAAGAGACATTTCAGAGTATTGTGTCAGCTTCTTTTTTTTTTTTTCCAAGAAACCACACAAAGAATTTCTAAACAGTTCAGTGATTTCAAATAGAATGGAATAAGGTAGAAAATCTGATGTGACTTTTACACCATCTTCCTCTTCCTTCAAAATCTGAAGTCCTCTGGTCTCAAAGTTGTTGGCACTGTGGAGACCAACATCATCTTGTCCTGTACCTGTAGGGCACTAACTTCACCTTCTTGCTGTTGGTGTAAAAGGCAACTTGTGTAATACCACATCAACAACAAAAGTCATTATATTGAAAGAGACTCTAATAAACTGAAATATTTTTCTGTTTTCATTCCTCTTGCCAAAAAGAAAAAGTGTATTTTTTTTTCCATTGAAAATGAGCTGTCTGAAGGGCTAGATGCAGCCTTTACCTGGTGATTCTTCAGGGAGATTAATTCTTAGAAATAAACACAAAGCAGCTATTCAGTTGTGTTAATAAAACTGGACGTATTTGGCCACATTTTGGAGTAGTACTGATCACCAAACAAAATTTCTCATCCTGGACTATAAAGAAGCCCTGAACTACTTCAGAACTACCCAAGTGGGACTGCTGTACACAGCATTTCTGAACATATTTATTGGAAGGTAGATAAACCTTCATTATATATATTTCTCCTACAACCCACTGGTAAAAAGTCATGACATTTGGGTAAAAATATGATGTCTTAAAGCAAAATTAACACCTGGGATTGCATTTAATTTTGGTGCAAGAATGCTCAGTGTTTGTATTTTTTAAGTTCTGTCCACAAACATTAGGTATTCTTTTAAAAAATCAATTTTTTATGTAGAATTATGAATTTATAATGTTGGACTTTTAAAAAGCACCAGATAATCCAGGTGTCAGTAAAAAAATATAGCAGCATAGGTTTGGGTTTATCCTTCTTACTTACATTTTCCTGCCATTATGCTTGGTATTTTATACATCAGAGAACACAGTTGCTATCTTAGTTTACTGTCTATAAAGATGAGCAATGCAAGACAGGTTTATAAGCCTTCACTGATTAAAATCTATGCAGCAGATTCTTTTTCTGCTATAAATCCTGTAAAATCAACACAAATTTACACTGTGTAAAGATGGGTGGCATCTCAGAGAGCTGTGTGGCTTTCCTAAGAAAGTGGAAAGCGTGTTCAAAGCACAGGATCTAATGTCACCATTTGCTGTTTTACCAGTGTCTGTTACTTTACTTAGTAAATGTAGCTTTTAAATATGCTTAATCTGAAATACTGTTTTGAGAAATTCTCCTCAGAGAAATAAGATCATAAGAGCATGACATATCAGGATTAAAGCTTTGTACTTCGAACGAGACTAGAAGTCTCTTACTATGCCATATTTTTCCTTATTTGTGATGGCTTTCTTCAATTCAGATGTAAATTATCTCCAAGTTTATTCAGCTAAATCAGATCTAATTGCATATATTTCTAGAAAGTAAAAGTAACCCTACTGTTCTGTTGTTCAAGTTGAGCATATTATCTATATAACCCATAGATATTCCAAGAGGTAGAAAGGACTCACTGTATTTGTTTGTGTGTCATTCTGAAAATACAGGGTTTTTTTAAACAGCTCTGGTTTTTTACCAGGTGTGCCTTTAAGTAATTTCTATTGCATTTATACTTTAGGAGGATTAGGAAAGAGAGTAAAAGAACTCTTTGTGCATTAGATTCATTAAATGTATTCATGCGTGTGTAAGTGGTGCAGAGGCTCTGCTGCTCAGGAATCAGATCCTTGTCTTAGGGCGTAGGGAAAGGTGAAGGGAGTGATATTTACTGCTTGTGTAAGTGTCATAATAATTGTGTATTTGATTCTTTTCTTTTAAATTACCTTCCTGGGCATTAAGCCTTTATTATTATTATTTTTTTATTTATTTGTCTTCTCCCTGCAGAGTTAGAGAGGGTAAGGAACCACACCTCTGAAATGGTAAAAGTACAGCTGTGCAGGATGTGAATGTGCAATAGGACAGATAGGTCAGCAAGGGGGAAGATAGAAATAATACAAAAACTATCCAAGGAGGAAAAAGACTTTGTTGCAAAATGTATTAAAATGTTGTTAAACTAGTATTAATTTTTATTGTTGGGTCATGAAAAAAACAAGGAATTTATTAATGATAAAGTCTAAGTAACTGCTGCAATCTTATGTGAGAATTACAAGAGTTAACATTACTATCTTTTGATTTTGCACCTCTTAAATCAGACTAAGTGCTGCAGAAGTTCTTCAAGCCAACTAGCTCGTGCCAATTGAAATAATTACTGCATAAATCATTTAAACAACTACCTGGTGAAATAATACATTTCCTGTGCACCAAGCCAACATCAGTTCTGTACTGAAGCTCTTGACATTAAAAGATGAAGTCTTGGCTCCAGTGCACCAAAGCATAAGGTCCTTTAAAGCATAGAAGAAAAAAAAAAGCTAGAAGAAAAGTGGTTTAATTAACTTAGATCTATTTCAGTGAAAGCTATGAAAACATTTCAGAGCTCAGTGGCAAGATCTGACAGAACTCAGGTCCTGTTACCACCTTCCAGTTGTGTTGCTGGAGAGAGTCATCCCTGAAGAGAGGGGTGTGCTAAAGTTTGCAAATAAACTCATTTTCCTGAGGATGGAAACTCCCAGGACACAGCTTTGGCTCTGGGACATCCTGGGATGCACACCCCTCTTTCTCTACAGAATTTGGTGAGCCTGAAGATGAGCAATTTTGCTATCACTTGAGTTATATTCTCTTAGCATCTGAACATTGTGTCCTTCCTCTGCCAACCTTCTCACTATGTAAATTTGGAACAGCTTAGAGTCTCTTTTTTAAGGAGTTTTAGTTTACATTTCATTATAAAGCACTTACCTTAGCAAAACCACAGAATGTATTTTAAAAATACATTCCCCTCCTCAGCTGGTGTTGCCATCTGATACGTGAGTGAATTCACACGTGGCCTGTAGGAAGTCAGATACTGTAGGACTTCAAAATACAGAGAAATGCTCTGATTTCAGGCCTTTATTAAATGCTGAATGGGTAATTTGATGAGTTTTGCAACCCTAACCAAAGCAGCATTGATTTCACCACATGGGTACCTGTGTAATCTCACTGCATTCAACAAGATCAAATCAGATTCAGTATATAAAACATGCTTAAAGGATTTCCTGTGCAATTACTAACAATGTACAAAAAAATCTTCAAGTAATAAAGGTGTAAGGTTCTCTTGATGAGGCAATTTATACAAAGGGCAGGGCTGTTTTGAACAGAGCATCATGCTATGGCATCAGAGCAAAGGACTGTCAGCACTGGGCTCCAGAATTTATCATCCTGGTAATGAAACAAAGCACACAGATTTCAATATGAAGGCATTTCAATACTTTGCATTGTGAAATAATCCACAGAAATTTATTTAAGTGAATAAAATTCATTAAAAGACTACATTGGACACACCTTTGTGGGCTTTTCCAGGGTCCTTTGATCTCTGCTTTATCATTCTTCGCCTTCTAATTCTCTTTTAAAACACTTTAAGTTACAAAGCATCTTAGGTCTTATATTTCATATATTTGCAAGAGAAACCATATCTTTTGGTAGGAGGTGTGTTCATTAATAAGGCTTCTGTTCTTCCTAGTAAACAAACCACAAATAACAAAGTAGAAGCTGCAGAAGGGTTGTGGTGTGATAATTAAGTACAATGGCGACCCATATGAAGAGAAAATGCCAAGGAGCTAAAACAAAGCAACAACAGCTTTGTTTGTTGACAGATGTAGGAGCCATATTGTTAGTTAATTGGGTAATGGTGTAAACATTTGCAAACTCTGCTGTCCCTCAGTGAATTAAGCAGCACACTGAAATTATGGTGAAAAGCTGCACAGTCCTTTTGCTGCAGGTACCCCAGGATGCTCTTAGGTACCAGGACAGTGAGGAAGGGGCATCAGGAATTGTCATTGCTTAAGGTACTTGAAGTTTGTAAAGCTTAGAGAGTAGACCAGGATGTGTATCTTGAATTACACTGTAGTGAAGAATAGGTTTCCATATGGTTACAGTCTGGAAGATTGTGTTCATTGCCTTGGCTAGCTTTTCAGATTTATTTTTTTTTCCAAATGTTAGAGGCATGTTCTCTCTCTCCTCCCTTTTCTTGAAAAAAACAAAAAAGGCTGCAGGATTGGAAAATGGAGAGGTCTAATTAGACACTGGCTTGAACTGGAAAGAAGGAAAATTGCTACTCAGGTGCACAATACTTCATGTGCTGTGGATTGTTTTTTCCTCCCTTTCTGTGCCTCCGTGCAATGATGGAGTGTAGCAGAATACCAAAACATTAAAAAATGCAACAAGATACTTAATTAGCATACTTCTGTAATCACAAACTTAAATGCAGCACTTTGGCAGTTTTTTACATAACAGGTTTGCTTTCTAAGATAATAACCTTTCAATAATTTAAGCAGCATCTGTGCAGGAATGCATAATTGGACTGTAGATAATAGGAATCTAAAATTGAGTCTGCTTTTTATAAATTATTTTTCTCTTCAGATGTTTAGCAATAGTTCACCAGGGTGCATGAAGTTTAAGAAAATATGTTCCTTCTTTAGGAATTAGAATAATGCCTCTGGGTTGGTTTTTGTTGTTAATTCTGTATTTTTTTTTAATTCTGTTGCAATCAGAGAGGTGAAAATACATTTATTTCAATGGACTTACAAAGTTACGAGCTTTTAATATTTAAGGAACTAATTTCCTATAATTATCCAAGAAAACAGTGGAAATGCATGTGTATTTTAAGTTTGTCTGATTTAATTGGAGGGGAGAAAAAGAGGAGCAACCCTGGTTTTGTTAACTGGCAATAGGATTACTAAGTTATGCTTTTAAGGAAGACAATATATTTAGGTTTCTTATTAATTTGTAGTATTTGGTGTGCTTGACACTTAGTGTTTTAAAAAATTAATTTTAGAAAGCAGTGGCATGATATGATCAGAGATAAAACAATTTAACTTTGGAAAAAATGTTTATTGTTATGGATTTGCATCTACACCCATAGCATAAGATTGATAACCTATTATTTGCAAGCAAACTTCTGATAACTCACACAACAAAATAAACTAAACGAGAATTATTAGGGAAAATAAGTGTAAAAATGGAAGTGACATATTTCAGAGGTTGGTCAGATTAGAAGAAAGAAAATGAAGCTTTCTATAGGAAGCTTTGCAGCCTTCTGAATGATGCCAGAGCATTGGCTTCTAAACCTGAATCTCTGAAGGATGCTAAGACCCTTTTAATTATTTTTTTCTATATGAGTCATTTTATTCTGTAACATTTACAGTTAAATTTTATTTTCATATAAGATATTTATCCTATAGGCAGCAGTCTAGCTTCTAAATAGAATCTTTAACACAGAAGTTACAAATTACTATAAATAGAGAATTGTTTAGGTGCCCTGAGTGAAAGTCAGTGGCTGGGACAGTCAGGATGTTGAGCAGCTTGCAGGGTTTGGTGCTGAGATCCAAGTGCTGAAGAATTTTGGCAATAATGGTGCAGATAATGCCTGTATCATTATTTTCCAAATTGCATGGCATTTAACTCTCACTGGAATCCTCCTCTGTGCCCACCTGCAAAAGTGATTGCCCAAATACCTTTACAAACCCAGCAAGGAGTCAGGCTTCCAGAGAACAGCCCTATAACACAAATATATAAGTGTCTTCCTAAAAGATATATAGATACATAGTACTTATAATCCATATATATTTACACACATGCATAAATATATTGACTAGATAGGATGAGGAAGCTTTGCTTCCTCCCTTCCCCTTACTGCTTGGTGCTTTTGCTGTTCCCCTTGCACTGGCTGTGGTGTTGCTGACGTGGGTGCTCCTCACTTCAATTCACTTGCTGAGCAGTAAAATAACCAAACAAATAAAAGTGGAGGTTTTCTCCAGCCTCAGTTCCCTGAGGTGGCTGAGCAGCATCCCAGTGAGTGAAAGTCAGGGGTCTCAGACTGTGACTGGAGCAAGAAAAGGAGTTGGAAAATAAAGAAAAATAAAATTCCCCTTTCAAGGTGGAGATCAGGGTGGATTGGCTGCAGTGTTTGCACCATCACTGAAATTTTAGGTTACTTATTTGGGACTGTGGTTTTATTTTTCATCTTAACTCATGTCTTCTTGTGATCCTTCCCAAAGGCCTTAACTTTGACAAAAGCAGATGTATTGACACATTGATTTATGGTAGGAAAGCAGGCCTTGGAATGAATGTTGTGGGTTCTGTTTACTGATGTTACAGAATAACACCACCACCACACAAAATACAGTATATTAAGAAAAAGCTGCAACCTGGCAACTCACAACTCCCCAACTTCAGTATCACTGACAGAGGGACTCAAAAATCTCCCCAGTGAGAAATCTGCCCCAGGAAGATAAATGGTTAAAAAAACCAAACAAAACAAAACCTACTTACACATCTCTTCTTGATCTTATCTTTACAGGTGACCCAGATTGATCCAAACAAATCATTACTGGAGGTAAAACTGTATCCTCAAGAAACCCTTTTCCTAGAGGCAAAAGAATAGATGAAACCAGATTGTAGGACTGCTCATCCTGTGACAAGCCAGAGGCACAGTATTGAAAGGAAGACTTCTGTCAACACCACCTTGTACTGTCATCCAACTCAGTTCATTGTCATGACTTTGCCTCTTGCAAGAATCCTGAAAAAAAAAAAAAAAAGATAAAAACCCATAGCTACTTAAAGTTTCACATACATGAGTATATGTTTTCCAACCTCATTTAAATGAGCAGAGGATAAAATTCTGCTATGAACACTGAACATTACGACTCTGTTACTCACTTATCATCCAGCTTTTGTTATAATTAATGCACTGTTAAAATGTGAGTGATTGTTAAGTAGAATTTTTACTCCTCAAATGCCCCTTTTTCACCAAGGAACTTGGACATTTCTGCCTGTACTTTTGACACTAGAATGCTGTATATTTGATATCTCGCTGAGCCAGTGCTCTCATATATATGCATTTTATTTCTGTGTTTGAATTTCTACTCTGTCAACTAATTTAAAAAGGCAGAAAAAAAATAATGGGACATTCTCAGCCATGAAAATTTAACAGTATTATAGTAGAAAGCATATAATTTTTGTTAGTACTTTCTGACTTCTTTGATAAGATGTAAGGTTTTGTTTGAAGAATATAGTTTGGCATATATGCGAGATATTTATTTACTGGTTCTGCTTTGGGTCTCAGTTCTGATTCAGTTTAGGAAGTATTTTCCATTACATTGCAGTGTGTGAAACTGCTTATTGCATGATGTGAATATTTAAATAACATTAGAAACGGCCAGTACCAGAAACCTGGTATCTTGCCAACACTTCAGGAATCAGCTGCTATTGAATATCAGCTGTTAAAAACCTTTCAAATACCAGATACAAAAGTTCTTTATTTCTGATTGTGAAAGAAAGGGCAGTTCCCATTTTAGCAGTTTTCCTTCATTCTGGCACTTGTTTGTATCCTATTACTCTGCTGTTTTAAAGCACCTTGTTTGTTTCATCAAACAATGAGTATCTTAAGAGGTGGTGTAATAAGAAATCTGCCTTATTATTGCACACTTTGGACATTTTAACAATAGATTACTGATCCCATCTCAAATTAAAGAAATCCTAGTTCTCTTGTCTGCAATGTATGCACCAACTACCTGCTATCTGATGTGGAAAAATCTGGTACTTTAAATGTCTCAATTACAGAATGAGCATACTGAGTCTAAGATCCTAACTTACACTTGATGCCAAACCTGCATCAAAACTGGTTTGGTTAATTTTTTTTTTTCTGTTTTCCTTTTTTTTTTTTTTCCTTTTTAATCTCTGGTCTTACAGGATGGTGCACAATAGCACTACAGAATCATCATCTGCTAATCAAAGCTTGGCACATTGTTTTCTACATGTGTTTATATGTAGTTCATTAGTGTTTAGCAAAATGGGTTTTGATTTGAACATGTTATACTAAGAAGAAACCATTTGCACACATCTATTAGTCTTTCTTTTTTCTTCTTTGGAAGGATGGTAATATAAAATTAAATGTATGCCTATTATTAGGGTGTTAGTGAAGCCAATATATTGTTACCTTTACCAAAAAATGCAGATTTCTGAGCAGGGAAAGCCTTATTCTACCTTTTGTAATTCTGTAATTAGTGAGTGCTACATCAGACACTTTTAGAAGTGAAGTATCTATGACAACAGAAAGATAAACTTGTGTGTAATGGAAAGCTGAATGCAGACACTTCGTTCTGAACTTCTGTTTTCTTCCAAAAAAAAAAATCCACTATGTTTATTAAATAAGAAATTAACATTTGTAGGTTGCAAATTGAGGTGATGCTCTTTCTACCAACAATCACAGTTACACATACAGCAGGATTTTCAAGTGATGCATATCTCTTTTTTTTTTTTAGTTTTACTCTTCCTTCTAAGCTGGGTATTGAGGAAAGGAATTGCTGAAATACTGCTACACAAAGCAAAGCAATCTTTCAGCTGACTTGTTTATATTAATCTGTTTAACTTCTGTTTGATCTCATCAGGCTGTTTCCTCTCACTCAACTTTATTTCTGTATTTTGACTATATATTCTTTACTTTGATACTAGTTTCATAAAGTTATTAAATGTGGCTTGAATATTTGTTGAACTTGTTGAAGTCAGTGCTCCCAGGGTTTATTTGACCTTTTTTTTTTTTTTTTTTGTCAGTGCTTTCATTATTTTTACCCCCTTTGTTTATATTGCAGAATACACTGTCATTATCAAAACTCCTGGTGATAATTAACTGGAAGTGTTCAAAGTGGTGGCATTACTGCCCTTTGATATAAAGACACCAAGATCAGTATATAAAGATCATTCTGCCACAACATTAAAAAAAAAAATGTATCTCTCTCTAAATAAAACATTTATGATTTTGGTCCTTAAATACTTTGGGCCTGATTTCGAGAAGCAGCTCTCTAGAGTCACCTTTCCAAATTAAATTACACCTCCACACAAACCAATCCCTGTGTAGAAACAGGATTATTCTGTGCCATCATTTTCTGCTCTCCTAAACCATGGTTTTCTCCTCATGTGCTCTGGTTAATCCCCTGGTCAGGCTACAGACTAATTTTGTAATTCAGTATTACCCTAAAACTGTAACAGAGCAGAGCCCAGCCTCTACCTTTTTCTCTCCAGGTTCTTCCCATTCATGGATGATCATTAACATGATTAATGCATTAGTTTTAAGTCTTAAGGAATTACTGTTAATGAGTGGAATCCTGTACGATGTGTCAGCTTTCTTTATTGGCCTTCAGAGCATTATGGTGAAGGTGGGGTGATCTCTGGCTTTTGAAGAACCTTCCTGCCTATTGATGTTGGTGAATTAGTGAATATGCAGAACAGGAGATTTTGCTCTGCATTCTCTGCATATGCACTCTTAAATTTAGGGAGGGTGCTGAGAGTGTTTCTAATGGAGCTATGTGGGGGGTTTTGTTTATTCTTTTTAATGTAGCAGAAAAGGACTTTGGCTTTCATAAACTGTACCTACTCAGTGAAATTAGAAACTTCAAATAAATTTTCAATTACAGTAATGTTTCTATTAAAAAGTTATATGATTTCTACTCTTCAGTATCTGATTGGGAAAAACAGAATCTCCATGACACAGATTTGCAGAAGGGCTGAAGCAACTTCATTATCCAAGCCTCATCTCCAGACTCCCTAAACAGTGCACAGGAAGATTTCAGTGCCTAAAAATGGGGTCCACAACAAGCAAAAAAAAAAATAGAAAAATAGGTCTCCAAACAAAGTGAAGCAAAAAAAACAAGGACCAGTTCCAGGCAGAACCAGACACTGGTTGGAGCAGTCAGTAAGAAATGCTAAAGATGAAGTTGTCCTCTGTTCCCCACTGGAGTGAAGGTTTCCTGCTCTCTGATGCCCCAAGGTGCCTCCTTCCACTCAGGGTTCAACAGCACTGAGACCACACAGCAAGGTAAGCACCAAATCCTTCCTTCCAACACAGGACAAAGCACAGGATGCACTTTTTTTTTTTTTTCCTCTTTTTTTTCTTTTTTTAAACAGCATTGGTGGCTGTGTTCTGGGTCTTTCATGCAGTTTTCTCTGAGTTTTAGTTCACAGGGGCTGAAGGAGAAAGAAGCCCCTACATCAGATACTTCAGAAAACTTATTTCAGCACCACCATAGTACAGGCTGCTCCCAATGTCTGTCCTCACTCTCTGCTCTCAAAGCTGTCAGATTTATTTAAGTTTATTGAGAATCAGGAGTGTCAGTTTTGGGCTAGCAGGTGGGATGCTCACCTGGGCTCAGCTCTCCAGTCCTGACCAGTGATTGTTGATTGCAGACAAATGCCCTAGGAGGAGAGACAGAACAGTGATCCTGCACCCCAGCTGAATTTCCTTATCTGACTTTTATAAAAGAGAAGGCAACAAGGTAGCCTTTTTTTTCTTCTTCTTTTTTTCTTTTTCTCTCTCTTTTTTTTTTCCTTTTTTTTTTTTTTTTTTTTTTTTTTTTTGGACAGGTCATGAGAGAAAGCAGAAATTGCTGCAGACTGTACACATCATGATCCATTGTTCACTATCTGAAACCATTTCTTACAGATGATGGAGGTGGAGGAACACTAAATTCAGCACTAAATTCAGGATCCAGGCAGTTCCATACTCAATTTGGCACAGATCTGCAGTGCTTCCTGAAAAGCCAGCTCTGCCCCTTATCTTGTACTGGGACTGGGCTGACTAATTCAATTGAAAAACAATCTTTTTTTTTCCTGTTTTCAGATGGATCCAGGTTGCTGAGTGTTTTAAGTACACCAGCAGAAGGTGGAGCATGCAAGGGTGTGAGAATTGAAGGTGAGAGGAAGTCAGGGCTGGTTCTTATGTGGCATTATATTGATCATGGTTCTTGAAATATTTTTTTTAATGCCTTTAAAGTCATTGCCTTTGAATTTCACATTCACCTTTGGATTTCAAGCAAATTAGACGAGTGGTGTTAAAACAAATTTTGGTATCTGAAGTTTCTTTAAGTTCTGGGGAAGCTGGCAACCCAGAATTCAATATGAAGCCAGGCAGGAGGTACTGTGACCATGTGAAGTGAGGGCAAGGATCACTCAGCATCTCTTTCTGGTCACTACAGACCTGAGAGAGCAGCCCAAGCACCACACCTGCAGGAAAAAAATCAACTAAATGTCTCATTAGATAACAGAGAATTTGCTCCTCAGTCAGGGCTTTTCTCTATGGATTCTTTTATGTGTGATAAAGACTGAAGTCACACTGCAGCCTTAATAAAATTCAATTAAAATGTCACTCAGCTGCTGGTTATAGAAGTGGGCTTCATTAGTTCCTCTGCTGACAAAACTACTGGTTAACAGGATCATTATTTTGTACTTCCTACCAATGAGTTTCATTTCCTACTTTTCCAGGTCCATGTTGTGACAGTCTTCACAGTTCTTTGCTATTCACTTCCCATCCAGGCATCTTGAATGAGTTTGTGTCATTCATCATCATCCTCTCCCAGCTGGGAGCTTTTTCCAGATAATGTGGAAGCACCTTCACTAACACAGGCACCCACACAGATCCCTTGGGATGCTGCTGGGACCCTTTCTCCCTGTGAAAACTCTTGCTTACCACTTCAAGCTATCAATCTCTGAATAATACTCAGTTTGGTTTTTGGTTTTTTTTAATTTTCTTTCCAGCACACTTCCTGTTTCTCATATTTTTAATTTTTTTTTGCAGTTGTTCCTCATGGTCTGTCAGGAGTTTAGTTTTGGTTTCGTGTCTTAAAAATAACTTGCCACAGTCATGTTCTTTTCTGCTATCCATATCTGAGAATATTTCTCAATTGCATCCTTTAATGTGCTGGGTCACAAGGCTCAACTCTGCTGAGCCTTGTGCAGGCTTCTTCAGATGCATGTGTACTCCTGAGGATCTAAGACAGATTCTTCAAGCAGTATTTATTACAATCTGAGCCTTTTACCTGTGACTTAATTTCCCTTTTTTATCATACTCTTTATGCAGTTTGTTTTCTAAAGGAGAAATGCTACTCTGGTGATTTCTTTTTTTCTGAAATAAGGAATATAAGTATTTTTTCATTTACCTCAGAGTGTATTTTCTATCATTTTATTTGCCTCCAGCTTTATTTAACCTGTTGTCACAGTCCCCATTCTCCTCAGTTTCTTTCATGGGTATTCTATACCTTGTAACTACAGCACCCTACTCATGATCTTTTTGAAATTTACTGATTTACCTGATCTGTTGTCATTTGAAACCTTCCATTCTATTTTAGCCATTATAGAAGGTTAAAAATTATCCTGATATATACACTGAAATACTTTTCAGTTTGTCTAGATCCATTTATCTGGTTTATATCTGCTGATGAATTAGGAGTTTTCTTGTGTAAGGAAAAGTAAGCATTTCCAAAAACGTGGCAATTGAGAAGGGATTATTTTTTGACAGCTATAAACTCATGTTTACAGAGGAACTTAATAAATTATTTTGTGGCTCTAACTGAAAAAAATCTAGGGTTCCTTTAGAAACCTGTGAATTGCAGAGAACTCTGAGCTGCTGAAAAATACATCTACTGTTTCAAAGTTTAGACAGAGGTGGGAAAGACATTGTGGGGTTGTTGCAGTCTCCTCTACTCTAGAAAAAAATGAACTGAAGCTTGCAAGAGATTGTAAATTCATTGTAAAGTCTGATCAGTCCATTTTAACTTAGTTTACCAGTCTTCCCTGGTCATATGGAAAGTGGGCTTATGCACAGGTACTGCAAGCATCAAAGTACTCCCAGCTGGAAGGTATTGAGAGATAGAAAACATTGATTTTATAAGTAATTTCAAGGCAAATGTGCAGTTTGCTCCTTAGGCAATCATATTTTAGCAGCTACAGTGTTCTTTCGTAATTCTCTATATTTTAAATGGTTTTAAGTGTATTTTTTCCTGAAGACAATGCTTATTGTTGTATTTGCCATCTTGTCAGGGATTCCCTATGCACGAGCAGTGCTTTTTATCAGTCAAAAAAATGCCAGGTTTGGCAGAATACACATTCTAACCAGTTAACCCTTTGGGTATTCCTCATTTTGCTTTACAAACACCCTCCTAGCTTTATTAGCATTTACCCAGCTGCCATGATAAGTCTCCTTCTGGAACTGAACCCTATTCCTTGTGAAATTAACACAATTTTCCTAAATGAATCAAAGTCGTGATCAACCCCAAACTCTGCTTTTTATTAAAACAAAAAAATGTGGCTGCTAAAAGAAATTATTAAGAAAATAAAAGTTAGATTAACACCACTGGATTCCATAAGCCACTGGCTGCTTGATGTCTGATCTCAGCTTCACTGTGGTCAAAAAAAAAACCCAAAACACTGCTAAGATGTTACTGTGGTTCTTCAGTCACAGCACAACCAATGGCAGTAGCCACAAGTCATGCTCTCTGCTGAAAGAGACATAAATAATAGTATTTAAAGTCACCACGTTGCCTTTGTGCCATCCTGTAGTAAAACAATTTCCCATAAGCAGGCTGAATCCTTAGGAGACCAATTAAACAAACTTTATGGCAGTTATGCACTACTGGGTTGGTGAAAAGGGGCTGGTCACAGCAGGGTAAGAAGCAAGCTCATAAATGAAGTGAAGCTAAAGCAGAGTAGTAGGAAAGAACAACAGAAATTATTCTGACAAAAATAAATAAATGAAAAAGCTTTTAAAGGGTTGTTACGAAAATATTAAGTTTGATCTTTGTGTTTGTAATTCCAGTTTCTTAATGGATTCCTTTTCCCAACAAATTGTTATTTCCCATTATTTTAAAAGCATAATAGGAAATAAGAATTTTTTTAATGACTTGCTTATCTTATAGCAAGGAATTCATCTTCCTAGGGGAAGTGGAAATGATTGCCCTCAAAGTGTAATGTGGATGTTTAAAAAAATCTTCCAGTTACCATAATTACAGATATTCTTTAATGACAGGCAATCCACTTATCTCAAACAGAAAATGGATTTGCAGGTTACTTATGACCCACTAGGAGAAAGAACTGATAATCAGTAATAAAATAGGTTGGGTTTGTATGATTTTTAAGCACAGAAGAAGGCTGAAGACTTCAAACACTGTGTAACATAAGAGTAGATGTATGATTGCTCCAGCACTGCAGAAAAATATTGCCTTCCCACCACTAAATAGGAAATTAATTATTTTATAGGAGAAAACTGCTGTTAATAATGAAGAAGAGACCCTGTTCTTACAGAAAAAGTATTATCCAGAGTTGGAATTAGGTAAATAAAATAGATCTATGCTATTAGAATCAGTGATAAATTCTTAGCATGCTGTGTCAAAGAAGGAAGCCTCTCCTTCAGCACTAATCACCAAAAAGAAGACAGGAGTTATTTTGATGAAGGATTTCTTGGCAACCAGCTTGTCCTGCCCTAAGTAATGAAAACCTCCAGAGCTGGCAGGAAAAAAGCACAGCAGCTCTCCACCCAGAATAAGGGAAAAAAAGCTTTGCACGACTTCTTCAAGCTCACTTTGTTTTACCAGCGATCCTATTGCTCAGTGTCCCACAGTTAAACTTTCTTGAGAAACCCTCGGGTAGCACAGTGTGCTAAACGGGGAAGCAGAACTCGTCTCTGAGATTCTACCGTTCCCTGACTCCTCATCCCGGAGGATTTCACCCGTTTCAAACACCACCTTGTTCAGCCATTCCCATCCCTTGTCCCGGCACCTTGCCGGTCACTTCTCCCAGAGCCTCACGACCAAGTGCGAGCTTCACAACCACGTCAGGACTTTTCTCCCCCGTGTTTTTTTTGTTGGTTGGTTGGTTGGTTGTTTTTTTGTGGGTTTTTTGTTGTTTTGTTTTTTTTTTTTTTCTTTGCGGGACGGTACCGGGTTTCCTGGCCACTCGACAGGAGGTACCTGGCAGGGCCGGCTGAGGCCACAGCCGAGGCGCAGCGGCCCATGGGCCACCCCCGGGGGAGCCCTGGGTGTCAGGATGGGTCCCGTTCCGGGCTCGACGGGGAGGCGGGGAAGCGGCAGCCCCCCGAGCAGGGGCAGCCCCCTGTGCCTGTGCCTAAGGGGCACCGGGGCGGCCCGGAATGGGGAAAGGAACCGATCCCGCTAGCGGGGTTCCGGGAAGCCGCCCGCTCCCACCAGCTTCCCCTCGGCCCCTCCTGGGCAGGGGAGAAGCCGCCGACGGAAAAATCCCCACCGGGGATCGGGTGGGCCCAGCGGAGCAGCCGTCGGCCCTGGGTGGCCGTGGGATGGGCAGCGATCGGAGCGTCCCGGGAGCGCCTGTCCGGGGCGGCTGCCCCCGGGCTGCCCTTCCTTAGCAGCGGGCGCTGATCCACAGTCGCGGGGGAAAGGGCCCCGTCCGCCCTCCCCCTCCCCGAAAATAAACCAACAACAACAACAAAAATTTAAAGTCGGATTAAAAGGGTGGGGAGAAATTAAAAAAAACTCGTTGCTTGCGCTTGGCGGCGTCGTGTGCGCTGCCCCGCGGGCGTGGGCGGAGAAGGGGCCGCTCAGCCCTGCTCTGGGCGAGGAGCCGTGCA
This sequence comes from Calypte anna, assembly GCF_003957555.1. Classification (NCBI taxonomy): domain Eukaryota; kingdom Metazoa; phylum Chordata; class Aves; order Apodiformes; family Trochilidae; genus Calypte; species Calypte anna. The sequence continues at coordinate 24,544,520 of NC_044254.1, read as the reverse complement.
CGGAAAAATAAATAAATAAATAAATTAGTATTAGTGGAAAGGAAAAACCATAAACCAAAAACCAACCCAAAATATGGAGGCGAAAGCGACTGCATTACCCCAGTGCTGCCCGGTCCCGCAGGGCTGATGGCAACCGGCGCGGCAGCGGGATGGGGCTGAACGGTGGTGGATGGTGAATGATCCATCATTAAGTTAAGAGCAGTCTGTGTTTGCATAAGGGCCCCATTAAACAGTGTATGTTAACTGTAAAAAAGAATACAAGAATTAAATTTTTTTTCCCCTTAGTGCGTGTGGGTTTTGATGTGCTCTTGAAGCGCCTCTCTTCTCCCGCCCTTCCGCAAACACCCTCAATATGTCTCTTTAGCCATATAGGTTGTATTTATCTATCGCATTCCGGGAGGATTGTTAAGCTCCTGAGCTCCTAGGGCAACAAACATGGAGGTGGGGGGGAAAATCCTCCAGCAAATCCGAGCGGGGTTGTCATGATCATGAATAAAAATAAAAGGCTTAATCTTCTGCTTTCGACTAATGAAACAATTTAGTCTCCAAAATATGGAAGCGCAGAGCCGGGCTGGGGCAGGGCAGATGCGGAGCCGCCCAGGAGGGAGAGAAGAAGGGGGCTGTCCGCACCTCGGGGTGCCGGTCCCGCTGTCCCGGGTGGGGGCACTTCCCCGGCCGCCCCCGGTCCGAACGGGCCGCGGTGCCCCAGCAGGCAGGAGGGAGCTCGAGGGTTTTTAATTACACTCCTTCCCTTTGCTCCCTTCATTTTTCTGCACCCTTTGCAGTGAGACACACTTGGAATCAGAGTGGTTGTGACATTTTGGTGGCAGCTTATTGTGCGGAACACTTAAAGTTTAAAAAACAATCCCCATAGAAGTTGAGGGGCTTAAAGCAGCCCCCTTTGTGGGGCAAGACATAGAGTTTTGATTCTGGACAATGGTGTTTCTCAAATTTCTTCCAAAAACCTGCACCCCATCTGTGATCTCAATGAAATCGCTATTCTCTCTCCCTTCAATTCATTTGGCAAAGGCGAAGCAGATGCATGGGACGGGGTCTGAATTTTAATTATTAGGTTTTACCTGAAACAAAACAGCAAATCCTTTTTACCATGTGTTTGAAGTTAGGAGACGGGTAGGGGAATATAAAATATAATTAAAAAGCTCTCGGATCGTTAGGGAGCTGACAAGAGCCGTTTTAATGAACCTCTCGGAGCGCCCTATGGTAAATTAGCAGAGCCGAACTTTCCTGAGTCATTCTGGCTCTAAACTGCTACCTCCTCTTTACCTGCGTGTATGTGTGAGCTTACGTTTCAACCTCTGCACCACACGCGTGTTTTCCTATGCCACGGATAGAGCCTTGACACGCTGGCTCCCTCCGGAGCCCTCACTGCCCCGCAGCCACCTGCAAGGTGATGGGGAGAAGAGGAAGGGAGGGGGGGAGAAGCCCCCACCCCGTCCCGCTGCTGCCTGTCCGGGCCCCGCTCCACCGTCCCGGGGAGACTTGTAGAGCTCCCAAACCTTCCGAGCCCCCGGGGAACCGCCCCCAAAACCACCACCATCACCTCCCCCCCCCCCCCCCCCCGGCCCTCCGCGCATTATCTCAAAGTGCATTTAACCATCAATAAGGTGCGAAGGGAAAATTGTCTGTCACTTTAATCCATGCCCGAGGGGCTGGGAAATAAAAAGGGAGAGGGAGAAGGAGGGTGAGAGAGAAAAGGAAAGGTCTTAAAAGAGCCTAAAATCCATACAAGAGCTGTGGGAATGCGGGAGCCAGGCTCTGCTCTCCCGGCCGTCCCTCAATTAGCAATAAGCTGCCAGTACAAGGGCAGCGGTGCCTGCGAAGATGAGCAGCTTTGGTGAAGGAGACCATCCCCTCCGCCTCTCTGGGAGGACGGACCCACCTTGGGGCCGGGGTTCCGGGGGGCTCCGGTGGGCTCTGGGCTCCCCTCGGGCAGCCCTGGCCCACGCTGGGATCCCTCTGCGGGAAGGGAAAATTCCTACCCGCGTTCTCCGCGTCTGTAAATCCGCTGAATTTGTGTCTCCGGGGGTGGGTGGAAGAGGGGGAGAGCACCAGGGGGGGGAGAGGGGATGATGGGGGGGATGTCGGCATCGGCACCTCCGGAGCCCCTCCCACCAACCCCGCGCCGACGGCTGCCCCCGGGCTGGGGGTCCTGGCTTCCCCCTCTTCAGGGAGAGGAGGTTTCCCACCCGCCCGCTCCGCTAAAGCGATTTAGATTTCTTTCCCCTCCCTTGGGAAGCCTCAACCCGAGTCTCAGCCGCAGCCGGGGACATCAGCCAGCGCCAAAGGCCCGGGGGACGGAACCCTGTTTTTTAATTTTTAGCTCCAGCTCACGGGGTAGAGGAGATTTTTGTGTTGTGTTCTCGCTTTTTTTTCCCCCTCTTTGTGTGCGTCTGTGTGCGTGTGTGTGGATGGGCACAAGCTCTCAGAGAAAAGAAATTTTAGAGTAACAACTAAAGGCTTTCTTGTGCAGTTATTTTAAGGGCTTTGTTCAGTGCCTGAAGGGGGATGCGCCCATTTGTTCAGGAGGGGATTCATCACATGCCCCTTTCATGTGAACCAGAGGTTAACAACCTAATGAGCACTTGGTGAAGAGATGAAGCGTGTAAAGAGCCCGATTTTCCCAAATCCTGGGCTGCTGTCTTGGGGATGTGCTACTCTAACCTCTGCTGGGCTAATAGTCTCAGCACTTCCAGCGGGGAGGCCCCGGGAGGCAACCGGGTCCAGCAGTGCTCAGGCAGGGCAGCATCAGCGAGACAGCCCCTTTCCAATGCCCCACCGGGGAGCCGGGGGGGCCCATCCCCTCCGCTACATATGTTGGGTCAAGTCTCCCCATTGTGAGCGTGTAAAAAGGTGTAAAAACTCAATCATCTGTAGCTTTTTTAAAGGGAGGGCTTACCCTGGATTTGTTGCATAATGGATTGTTAAAAAAGTAGAGGGTTGAATTAAAACTGTTCCCTAGTCACTTTTAATTAGACCACTCTATTTAATTAGCAAAGTTGAAACATGCAATTAAAATTAGCTCAGTTTAGCACATATTAAAGGAAATGGGGGACGCAGGTCCGGCTCATATTAAAGCGAGTCGGAGGAGAAATGGCGGAGAAGTTTGAGCCTAAGTGAAATGACTCCGTAGAGGTAATTCAGCAAGAGACCATCTGTTAGAGGACCCGCCGTCCTCCCCTTAATTACTAACCCGCTCCTAATGTCTCTATAATGACCGTCCCCTCAACGCCAACGCGTTACGCTCGACCAGTGCCGCTGGATGGTGCAAAGGACTCGGGGAGGTTGTAGATGTGTACATTTATGATGTGCTGTTCCCTAAAAGCCCAGGGCTGGGACTTGTGCCGGGCCTGGCGGGTACCCCGGTGGGGTCAGGCAGCCCCGGCCCTTCCCGTCGCGTCCCCGGGAGGGTCCCTGTGGTGTAGCCGCTGAGCTGCGGGATGGAGAGAAGCCCACGAAGGAATATGTGGAGCCCCTATTTTCCCTTCTTTCCTTGCATAAATGTCTTTCCCTTGTCTCCTTTTTTCTCGCCCACTGGGAGCGGGGAAATGGATTTAATAATGTTTCAAATACTTGAGAAGCCCGGGCTGACGGGAACTCCGTCTGCCTTTTCCTCTCCGAGATCTGCAGAGGTTGCCTGGACTAGGAGGAATGTGCCTTTTTCTTGTGGGGAGGAGGGGTGGGAGGGTAATTTTCATTCTTGTAATATTGGTTTGGGGATAATTACTTTTAATGTCAAAAAGATTTAGTTTAATATCATCTCTATTAGGCTGCTGGGCGGATAATTAAAAGTGAAGATGATAGCAGCAGGGAAACAGATGGCATTTGCTTACTTTGATTCAGTAGGTAAATAATGAAAAAGTCAATGGCAAACCCCCTAGAACAATTGAAACCTTAAAGAGCACTAACATTAGCAGGTACTTACAAACTGTCTTCCGCTAAGAACGAGATGAAAATACACTAATCAAGAACTATATTTCTCTGGGATGCTTCCGGGCGCTGCGCTGCCTCCAGGCGTGCGTGTCTCGCCTTCCCCTGCATGGCAGCCAATAGACAGGCTCTTTTTAATTAAGATTTTACTACTGTAATTGGGGGAAGATGCAGCGGCACAGTTGCATGCAGCCTCTCAAACTTTTGCACGATACACAGGAAGCCTTTAGGTGAATCAATAGGAGTGGGGAGAGAAATAAACACCAGGGAAGACCTTCTTAAAAATAGATGGGGGGGGTGGGGGTGGAAATTGGTCTCGTGTTTTACCGAGCTGCCCCAGATGTGCGCACTTGGCGCGTTTCGGGAGGATAATTACCCGGGGCACCACGCAACGAAACGCGGCGTTTCATTTGATTTCATTTCATTTCTGTAACGAGGTAACGTCGCTTTTCATGCGTCTGGAGGGTGCAGGTTGCCCAAACCGAGGGCGAAGCTACCGTGTGTGTGTGTCTGTGTGTGTCTGTGTGTGTGTGTGTGTGTGTGTGTGTGTGTGTGTGTGTGTGTGTGTGTGTGACACCTCGCTCCCCCCGGGACCGGCATCCTCCTAGCACGGCAATGGCTCTGGCCGTGGGGAGAGCCCCTCGCCTCCGGCCCTGGATCTGGCCCAGACGCCTTGTGCCAAACCTGGGCTGCTCCTCCGGGGCCCGGCGAGCCCCTGCGGAGGGGCAGCAAGGAACTGGATCCACGTCTCTGTTCTTCTGGTGGTTTTGACAGTGCCGGAAGGAGCTTCCAGAGCCCACCTGGGAGCGGAACGGCTCTCGGGGTTTTTAAAAGTTGCATTTCGCTGGGTTTGAAGGAATTAATTTCTCTTTCCTCGTAACCCGGTGGTTGTCCCTTCTTCGCTTCCCCAGCAGCTGGAGCACGGCTACTCCGTGGCTTCCTAAAACAAACATCCCCCCCTCCAAGAAGGACATGAGAGCAGAGATGTAAATGAAGATTTTATTGTGCCTATCAAACAGAAATGAATTGCAGTAGGAGAGAAGGAGGGAAAAAGAGGGGAGGACAGCAACAACAAACATACTCCCGTACATACTCTCGCACACGCAGAGGGCTCTGGAAGGCCAGGACAAAGCTGAAGGGAGACCTTACCCCATGGCAAGCCCTGACCGCGGCTCTGCTGATAGGGGCAAACTCACAGACAGGTTGTGTTTTGTTTCATAAAAATCTGTGAATTGTGCACACTGATTGTCTAGGTTCACAGTGAAAGCTTCCACAGGAAAATAACTAGAGGAGAGAAATTATGATTATTTTTAAATCTCAGACCAGTGAGACGTGAGGCTCTAGGCTTCGCGGCTCTCTTTTTCTAAAGGCATTTTGTAAGAAAACAACGACAAAAAACTATTTGAGTCACACTTGAAAGTGCCTCGTTCAGCGACCAAAGCTGGAAAGAGGAAAGAGCAGTTTCTCTCAGCCCGAAGGAGTGTGCCGGGTCCGGAGAGGGGGCCGTGGCTCCGGGGTCTACGGTCACCCCGGTGGGGAGCGACGGCTTCGCCATCAGCCCCCACTGATGGAGAGAGGGGAGCAGAGGGTGGGGGACCGCTAAAGGCTCTGATATATCGGGGACCTTATGACAATTGTTCTCAGTGATTGCTGACGCTTGGGGCTGTATGACATATTCTTACTATATATATATATTTATATATATTTATACGTATATATATTTAATAACTCCCGACTATTTTGATTGTGCGTCACACTTAAAAGGCGATAGATGGGGAAGTGTTTTGGATGAGGGGGAGCCTGTAGCGCTGACTTGGGATAAACATCAGAAACAGACCCCGGGTGTTTAAGCGCTCAGCGCGAAGACACTGCGTCCTAACTCTTCCTTTATTGCCACAGGGGAAAATGCTGCATGAGCCTGCGGAAACTGTGTGTAACGCCTTGGGATGGAGATGCTACACTTTATGTAGTCAAACTTCTATATTGTCGTTTGCCATGTTACTAACGGGATGAGGCTCTGAACAGAAATCACCGCATTTCACTGGCTGGTTAATGACCCACTGTTGGTTTGGGGTTTTTGAGTTTTGGTTTATTTGTTTGTTTGCTTTTGGTTTGTTTTGGGTTGAGTTGTTTTGTTGACTCACTTTATTTTTTTTTTATTATTTTGCTGCCACGCTTGTTTCAAAAATACGTTATCTTAGAGCGCCCAAACCGGAAAGGATAACCCAGCCCTTTAACTTAAATCGAAGCTGAACGAAAAAGGAACCGGGGAAATCAGCGCAACTCGCATCCTGTGTTGCTGGTGATGGCAGGCTGATGCCTCGGGCGGGAAACTATATGAAAAAAAAAGCCCTAAAACAACTGCAAAACCAAGCGAAACTAACTGGAAGAAAGGAGAACATTTTATCCGTGGCAAGCCGACACAAAGTATTACTTCAAACGTTTCTCATTCATTGTGATTGAGTTCCACGAATTCCCAATTAAATCAGGTGATCTGAGTAATTGTCCCCGGAGAGTAAAATTAGTGGTTGCAACTAAAATTTAAACGGGTATTTTGGCTTCGCGGCTGTTTTAAATAAAGGTGTTATAACACCTAAATCACGAGGACTGTGTGGCAACTGCACGCACGGAAAGTCGTGTGAGAAAGCGATCGTTTAATAAAAATAAAAGTAATGATAGGGGAAAAAAAAAAAGAGAGAGAGAAAGAGAGAGGAAGTAGGATGTAAGTGATAGAAAGATGTAAAGATATAGAAAAGTTTGAAGGCTCTGCAATTGTGCTTCTGGCAGCCACAGAAGGAATGTGACAAAAGGGAAGGGGTAGCGGAGCACAAGCCAGCGCCGCTTGTCCTGCAGCCTCCGCGGCACACCGCGGCCCTGAGTAGATCCCGGGCCGCGGAGGGAGCGGCGGGCGGGACCGTGCGGCTTGCTCGATGCACAACCCGGGGCTTTCTTTCCTCCCGTCTCGGGTGCCCGAGGGCCGCGGCGGCAGGAAACCCGCCCGGGGGGAGATCTGTCAGGTGGGGATGCTGAGGAAGGTCCAGCAGACGGTGACGGCGCCGGGGACGGAGTTATGGACACACGGAACAAAGAACTTTGCAAAAGTGCCGAGAAGGATGGAGATCCCTCGTGGGAAGCCGGGAGAAGGAGCCGCCAGTATTCCCACCGAAGTGCTACCTCCTCCCCGTTACCAGCGAGGGTGACGTCAAAGCCGGGTGGTTAAAGCTAAAACAAAAGCTTCGGGGTCAATATACAGTTACCAGCCCCACAGCCTCCTCCTCAAAAATCAAACCCTCGGGTTTATTGTCCCCGAGGGGAAGGAGCCTGTTGAACATGTAGTCACGCCAGCAGCTGGCAGGAGAAACGAACCAACTTCACTTTCTGAGGAGCGAAGGGCGGGCAGGGCTCTGGCCGGCTACAGGCGCAAGGAAAATGGCAGGAAAATCACGGGAAAATCAGACTCACCTCGGGCTTCCCCCTCCTGCGGCAGCACTTGCGGGATTCACCTGCAGTGGTGGAGGGAGAGGGTGGAAAGGGAGAGAGAAAGGGGGTCGAGCGAAGGAAGGCAGAGAATAAGGGAAGGAATGAAGGAAAAAAGGAGAGAATGAAGGAAAAAAAGGAGGGAATGAAGGAAAAGGGAAGGAGGAAAGGAAAAAGGAAGGGGGTGAGGAAAAAGGAAGGAGGAAAGAAAAAAGGAAAGAAAAGGGAGGGATGGAAAAGGGAGGAAAGGAGAGAGACGTTACATACTATTATAAAACAAAATCTCCAGTAGGAGAAGGGAGACCCATAAATTGAATTGTCACCTTCCACGGTCTATTTCCCCCCACCCTTTTGACAAGTGAGACCCAGGGGCGAAAAAAAAACCAAATTAAAAAAAAAAAAAAAAATAAACCTCAGCGTTTGTCAAGGCGAATACCATTTCGCCCGGAATAACGAAAAGCCAGGCTCAGGTAGCGGGAAGCGGGACCGCTTCCCTCACGCCCAGACACACGGGACAGACAGACAGACACACAGAGGGCACACGGGGGGACGCGGTGGCCGCTCTCCCGCCGTCCCCCCCAAAGGACCCTGGCTGCGCACAGGCGGGAGCTGCGCGGTGGCGGCGGAGCCTCCGGGCGGACGCGGCGTCCCCCCGGGCGGCCAATCAGCGCGGCGCTTCGCGGGCCTGGCCAATGGCAGGCGCCACATTGTTGTCCAATGCTGCCCTAATGGCAACGCGGGGCGCAACAATAGCGCGAGTGGCGCGCGGGAGGCGCGGTGGCCAGCGCGCGCTCTGCCTCGCAGCTCACCGGCCGCACGCGCCAGGCGGTGGCGGTGGCGCGGGTGTCCCCAAGGGGGGGGAGCTGGGGTCCCTCTGCCCGCTCCCGCGACCGCCGTCGGGTTTTTTTCCTGCCTCTTTCCTCCTCTTGACAACCGGGAGCCTCGCTTCTCAGCTCGCCGCGGAGGCTGAGCCCAGCCGAGCCGTGTCAGGCCCGGGGGGGCAGGGGTGCTCGGGCTGCTTTTCCGCCCGGCTGCGGTGCTGCTGCTCGTGAGACGGGGTGATTCGTTTATTTATTTAAACAGAAAAAAAAAAAAAAAAAAAAAAAAAAAAAAAGAAAAACAAAAGAGAAAAAAAATTATTTTCTTCTGGATTTTAGCCTCCGCGGCTTGTGGCGAGGGATCCTGTCGTTGGAAGGTGCCGGATTGCTCTCTGAAGGGACTCTTAACTGGTGATTGTAGTTCAAGGGGGGAAAGGGGGAGCTGAGCTTAGGGAGCAGCTCGGGTTTCCAGCGGAGCACCGCGGAGAGGGGCGATCCCGCAAGCGCGGACGGCAGAGCTCGGCTTTGAGCCCGGCGCGATGGACTTGGTGCTGACCTGCCAGGTGCGCAAGGAGAGGAAGGAAGCGCGAAAGAACTAAGTTTTCTTGGATTGTTTCGAGTTAGATTCGCTTTTCGCGAGCGGTGGGGAGGGCGGGAGTGTGCGGAAAGGTTCCCGGCTCCCTTGAACCCCACTCCGGAGCCGTGTGCCGGTGCAGGGGGATAGGGGCGGCGGGGATAGTCGCGGGGGTTTGCATGTGGGCTTAGTGTGCATCCTCGCGTAACAGCGCCTGAAGGCTCCGGAACCGTCTCCGCGTTCGGTCGCGGGTGCGCCGCGGGGGTCCCCCACCCCGCGTCGCTTTGGGGGAAGTTAAGAAGGGGTGATCCCTCTTTCCGGGCGGGCTTGCCAGGATGGAGCTACGGTCCGAGCTGCCCAGCGTGCCCGCCGCGCCCCCGCCGGTGCCCCCCAGCTCGGTGGCGGCGGCAGCGGCGGCGGCGGCGGCCACGCTGCCGGTGAGCGTAGCCGGGAGCTTGCTGCGGGCTCCGCCGCTACTGCTGCGGGCGGCCGAGAAGTACCCGCGGACACCGAAGTGCGCCCGGTGCCGCAACCACGGGGTGGTGTCGGCGCTGAAGGGCCACAAGCGGTACTGCCGCTGGAAGGACTGCATGTGCGCCAAGTGCACCCTCATCGCCGAACGCCAGCGCGTCATGGCGGCCCAGGTGGCGCTGCGCCGCCAGCAGGCCCAGGAGGAGAACGAGGCCCGCGAACTTCAGCTGCTCTACGGCACGGCCGAAGGCCTGGCCCTGGCCGCCGCCAACGGCATCATCCCGCCCCGGCCCGCCTATGAGGTCTTCGGCTCCGTCTGCGCCGGAGGCGGCGGCGAGGGAGGCGCCGGCGCCTCAGGTAAGACCGCGCTGTGCGCCCTCGGGGGGAGCCCGGGACCGGCGGTGAAGGGAAAAGGAGTCGGGAAAGGCGGCGGGGGTCGGGTTGCTGGGGGGAGTCCGGGACCGGCGGTGAAGGGGAAGGGAATCGGGAAAGGCGGCGGGGGTCGGGTTGCCGGAGGGAGCACGGAGCTGCGGCTCCCGCCTGGGGCAGCCGCACTGACGGTCTCTTTACTTCTCCCACCCACTCTCCATCCCGTCCCGCAGAGTCCAAGATGCAGAAGTTCGAGCTGTTCCCCAAGACGCTGCTGCCCAGCCGCGCCGTCACCCCGCAGCAGGCGGGCGGGAAGCCGCTCTCCCCGGACGGCGAGTCCGTGCCCGGCACCTCCTCCCCGGAAGCTCGCCACGGTTCGGGCTCGGAGAACGGGGACGGCGAGTCCTTCCTGAGCTCGCCCGTCTCCAAAGGCCCGAAGGAAGGGGAGGAGAGCCCGGGCTCCATCAGCCCTCTGGGCTCGGACTCGGGCTCGGAAGCCGATAAGGACGAGCAGGACCCGTCGCCCTCGGCCGGCGGCCGGCAGCGGACTCCCATCGACATCCTGACGCGCGTCTTCCCGGCGCACAAGCGCAGCGTGCTGGAGCTGGTGCTGCAGGGCTGCGGCGGGGACGTGGTGCAGGCCATCGAGCAGATCCTCAACAACCGCGGCCCGGAGAAGGGCCCCGAGGAGAGCTGGGCTCGGGACGGCGCCTTGCAAGGCCTTCCGCCCACCCCCGCCACCGCCGCCCATCACCGGCCCTTGATAGCCGGCGCCATGGCCCCCGCCATCGGCACGCTGGGCAGCCGCTCCGCCTTCTCCCCCCTGCAGCCCAACGCCACGCACTTCGGGGCCGAGGCCGGCGCATACCCGCTGGGCACCCACTTGGGACTCAACCCCCTGCGCCTCGCCTACTCGGCCCACAGCCGGGGACTGGCCTTCATGACCCCTTACTCCACGGCCGGGCTGATGCCCACCCTCGGGTTCCGGCCACCCGTGGATTACGCCTTCAGTGACCTCATGCGGGACCGCTCCACCGTGCACAAGGAGCAGGTCTACTCCGGCGGGCTCTACGGGCCCATGGTCAACAACACCCCCGAGAAGCAATAGCCGGGGTGGCTTCCTAAAGCTCGTCTGTGTAGAGGTAGCTAGGTAGGCACGGGGGGGATGGACACGGGTGGTTTTCTCCCCCTTTTTCCTCTGTACAGCCCGTGATTGCGTGCAGAGCCCGGCGTGGGAAGACGTAGGTGTATGGAACCGGTGATAAAGGTGCACTTTTCATTGTCACTCTTTGTTGCTTATGGCCATAAGCATGGATATCCATGGTGCGTCCTGGGGTGTGTACACAGACCCACACACCCACCCCTCTTTTCCCCCCCCCCCACACATACACACACATATATATATGTATACTAGCAAGTGTATAATGTTATAAAATGGAAATCTAAGTTATTAATGTAATGCGTAGGTGAACATGGTATTAACGTTAAGCTAAAGGTTAGACAGCTCATTGTAATACTTACCAGGCATATAGGTTAAAAATATTGTCAAATTGAAAGCCTTTTCCTTCCTGCCCCCAGAAATGTTACAATCTGTATATAACATTGGAAAGTAGATATATTTGTAACTGTCCGTAGGACCCCGGCGCCAAGGGTTTAATGAGCCTCCTTCATTTGTGATCTGCAAGAAAATTGCTTTCTTGTCCCGATGTAGCAAACTTCTTGCTGTTTCTAACAGGTAATTCTGTGTTTCCATTTCATATAAATAAATGTTATTTTCTATTAAAAAAAAAAAATCGGTCTTATAAATGGCAAGTGGTATTTTATGAGGCAGTGGAAATGTGTTTTGGGAAGTTCATTTGACAAGTACAGTCAATATTTAAAGGATTTTATGGAATTAGGACAAACATGTTTATTACATTTTTAACATGGTCAAAACAGATTTTCTTCTGAAGATTTATAAATAAAACCAAATATAAACCAGAGCAATCTCCTTATCCACCAAAACTGTCAAAAAAGTTTATTTGTGGTTCTGGTCTTTCTGTTATTTATGCCAGAAAAAAAAAAAAGCGTAAATTTAAGCAGGATTTTTTTCTTTTTATATCTTTCTGTTTTTTGTCATATTTAAGAAATATGGCATTGTTACAGAGAAAAAAAGCACAGTTAAAGCAAACACCTTGCTGACCATGGGCTCTGTAGCAACAGCGAGGTGCTTTCCTCTCATCTCTAAAACCTGGATATGTATATTAATTGTGTCTATATCAGAACAAGGAATATACAATTATGAATTTTTTTCAGAACATGTTTGCAGCAAGGCGTGAATGAGCTCAGACACCACAAACTCCACGCGGGGTTTATTGTGCAGGGAAGTTTTCCCAGGTTTACTTTTGAAACTGTCTCCTTCCAAATCCTTCCCCTCATTTCAAGAGCACGCCTGGGGTTTGGGTTTTATTTTTAGTGGTTTGTTGGTGTTTTGGTTTGTTTTGTGGTTTGGTTTTTGGTTTTTGTTTTTTTTTTTTTTGGCAACGGTGTCTGATTATTCTTCAAGACCAAAAATAAGGAGGGCATTCCTGCCTCCATTTATGTTTTGTTTGTGGTTTGTTTTTTGGGTTTTTTTGGCAATGATGTCCGATTATTCTTCAAGACCAAAAAGTAAGGAGGGCATTCCTGCCTCCATTTATGTTTTGTTTTGTTTTGTGGTTTGTTTTTTGGGTTTTGGGTTTTTTTGGCAATGGTGTCCGATTATTCTTTCAAGACCAAAAAGTAAGGAGGGCATTCCTGCCTCCATTTATGTATTTATTGGGGTGAGAGGGAGCAGCCAGTCGTGCATCCAGAGAATCGATCATTCCGAAGGCCGGAGCACCACTTTCTTATCAGCCCTTGGGAGTGTTTGGCCCTGGAAAACTATTACTCACAAAGACCAAGTTCAGTGCATGGTTGAATTAAGACTGTAAAAGCTCCTAAAGTTGGTTGGTATGGAAACCTAATCCCACCGAACCGCTCCGTGGCACAGCTGGACTGTTTACTTTCTCACTTCAAATATAACTGTGTAAACATTGGCTCGGAGCTGACAGCGAGGCTCCTACCAACCAGTTCGTATACTGGTGGGTCTGGGAGGAGATGCGTCTCGATGTAGCTATTGAAGGAAGCCCCGGGGTAAAATCAAAGGATGGGAGCAAGGAAAATGTAATTCTTCCTTTCCTAGCGCGATTGATCAAGCTGGATACACTTTTAAGATTTTCTTAGGGGGAAAAAAAAAAAAGTAAATATCACAGATTACACCCAGGTAAATACTTCTGACCCTGATCCATCCTGGGAGCAGCTAAAGCAGTATCACAAGGGAAACTTTTTAAAGTCTCGTGTTCCAAGAGCGGGTGAAACTTAATATTACTACAATAAAATGGTTTAATAAAGAAGGGCTTTAATAGTGAGCTAATTTGATTGAGTTTCCTAATTCCACTTTAATTGGAAAAGGAGTTGTCTGTGGTTATAAAGTGCCAGGGTTATGTTAGGCTGGAAAAAAAAAAAAAAGATGGACTTTGAGCATCTGAATAAACTTTTTTTTTTTTCCTTTTTTCCATTTTTTATTTTTTCCTTTTTTTTTCCCTCCTCTTTTTTCCTTTCTATTTTTAATTTTATTTTTTTTTTTTCTTTTTTTCTTTTGGTTGGCAGCTGACTTTGTGCAGGATGGGTTTCTATATCTAGGATTATGAATGGGCTACAAAGAGCTGCTACTTAAAGAAATCGGGTCGCCACATTTCTCCCATTCTAGCCCTCTTGAGAAGGGCTTAGGAGCTGTTGATTTAACTCAGCTCCCCTTTTAATTATAAAAGCCATTCTTGTGTAGTTAGCCGAGCAGGACAATTTATCAGAATTGTTGCTGTGTCTTGGAGGTTGGCTTGAGCTTGGATTTATACAGCCGACAATGGGGATCACAACGATTAACTTTCATATGGATAGTTTAGGCTGTTAAATTGGGGGGAGCAGGAGGAGGGGGTTTAAGAGAACCTGATACATTGTGCCTATTTAGGTAATTCCCGTAGATTAAAAAAAAAAAAATTAAAAGTTAGTCCTTTAGGTTTGAAGCTGACTTGGAGAGGTTCCTATACAGAAGCCTCTGGCTGAACATAAAATATTCAAGTCCCTTTTAGAGTAAAATAAAATGCTGTCACTTGAATAAAAATCCGCGGAACCGAGGATAAATTATTTGTAAAGCAGAGAGGCTCTGGGTGAGAGCTCGCCAACTTCCCTGTTAATTAAATCTTAATCCACGGGTCGCAGGAAGCGGCGGGGCTGTGACTGCGGCCGCTCTGCATCCAGCGGGACACGTTCCGGAGTGATATTAACTGCACTGGTGTTTAATATGAATCAGCCCTAATCCACAGCATAATAAAGATCAAATTAGACTAACCATTTAGTAGCGAAATGACATTCCTTCACCTAAAATGAACTTTTCTCGCTGCCAGGCTGCCTCTGCATCCCGGCCCGCCTCTGGGGCAGTGGATCTGGGCCGGGATCGCTGTAAGACACCGGGCTGAGAGAGGCCGAGGTGGGATGGGTTGGTGTGTGTGTGTGGGTCGCTTTTACAGCCTGGTTGTTTTATTTTTAAGTCCGAGGGGGGGAGGCTCCGCTACCCTCCCACTCTCCTCCAGAGCCCCCTCCCCCCCCACTCCACCCCGCCTCACTCTCTGGCCTCGCTGCCCCTCATCCCCGCAATCCCGATTTGCTGCCGTGGCCCTGGGGATAAAGGAGGTTCGGGGTGATGCCTGGCTCTGGCTCTGCCTTTTGCTCCGCAACAGCATCCGACGTGCTCCCCGCTGCCTGCCGGAGCCCGGAACAGACAGGGCCAGGGGATGAGACCCCCGGGCGGGCAGGGTGACGGTGCCACTTCCACGCTGTCACCCGGGCAGCCCGTCCCCAGGCCCCTCCAACCGGGACAGCCGTGGTTTCTTCCACTGAAGGCAGGGAAATAAGCCCCGAAACCCCTCCCCGGCTTTCCCGCGGATGCGGGACTGCTCCGGGCTCCGCTGCCGCTGCTGTCCCGGCATTTGACGCCTCGTTTGCCCGCCTGGAAACCTCCCCGCAGCAAAGCGCTGCTTCTGCATGGAGGGAAGGGACGGGCCGGGACGGCACCGGGTGCCCCTTACCGTGGCGGCCGGCCTTTGTGTCGGTGCCGCCGTCCCTGAGCAAACACAGCTGCCGCCGGGGCAGCCGGGCCCTCGGGGGCATCCCTTAGGCGAAAGCGGCTGTTTCCAGCCCCGCAGCCCCCTCCTCCTCCCTCTCCCGGCTCTCTGACATCTCCCTTATCATCCCCGTCGGGGTCGAGTCCAGGCATCTCCCTTTCCCGAGAGGATTTGATCGGGGGCAGCGCAGAGCCGGGCCAGGAGTTCCCGGGCCATAACAAACTTCTCACATCCCGCAGGAGAGGGGACACCTCTGCCTCCTCGGAGGGTGCGGGGCATTCCCCTTCTCCCCCTTCCCCCCCCCGGTGTTGTCATAACATCCCCATGGCAACTGCAGCAATTACTTCTATGCCAGAACCGCAATAGGAAAATATTTAATATATTTAAATGTGATTAAGCAGGTGGAAAAAAAAGAAAAAAATCCCGAGGAGGAGCAGCTCCAGAGGACGAGCCGGAGGAGCGGGGCTGCGGCCTCCCGGGAACCCGGCGGCGGCTCCGGGAGCCTTCGGAGGCTCCTGCCCATCCCTGGGAGCAGCGGCAGGTTCAGAGCTCAACAGATGGGACCCAGCAGAGGAGAATAAGTTTTTGCGGGAGCGGAACGGGCTGTTTTACTGTTTTCTGCTGCTTTTATTTACAATGAAGGCGTGTGAAAGTTCACGCCGGTTTCCACCTCCCGGGTTTCAGCAGAGATTGTAAAAAAATATTCCTGGAACTTTCGCCTTTATTTTTTTCGCCTCTACCTTTTTATTAGGGAAAAAAACACAAAGCAAAGAAGCAAAAACCCCAACAAAAACAACAGATCAAAGTCAAACAGCCCCCTCAAAAATACCACCTATATTTGCTGTAAGTTCGAAAAAAACAGAAATTAAGGAAACCACACTCTAAACCCCCTGAAATCACACAATGCTGTTTTGCATTTCATAGCCAAAATGAGCATCTTCGGGAAACAAAAAAAAAAAAAAAAAAAAAAAAAAAAAAAAAAAAAAAAAAAGAGAAAGTTGATTTTAACAGATATTTTGATCGGAAAGCTAATAATTTTCAGCCCCTACCCCACATTTTTATGTTATTAGTGAGTCTGGAAACCAATGGGGGAGATGCCCCTGACACAAGATCAGGGGGAGGATGTGGGGGATGTTCACCATGGCACCCCGGGAGGGGCTGGGGCTTGGTCAGGCAGCCCCCCTTCACCTTGAATTCAGCCTTTTTTTTACTAGATTTGGGGGGAATTCTTGAGGGCAGCAGGAGAGAAGGGTGGTGATGGGGGGCTGGTGGTGTTAATGAGGGAGACCAGGTGTGGGAAGAGGTTAAAGGGTGGGGTAATGGGCTGCCTTACCCTGGCTCATGTGGATGCAAGGTCTTGGGGAAGGTGGGTTTGCAAGGAATATTTGCTGGATAATAAGTGGGGATAGGACAGAAAGGGTGAATTCTGGAGCACTGGAATTGGCTTTCAAGAGCTAACAGAGAACGTGTATGTAGTAAGGGCTGTGGGAATATTTAGAAATCACTAAAATAAGATCTTAGTGCTTGTGTTACAAGAGTGAGATGGAAATGTTGCATCACTTGCTGGGTGTTGAGTCTGGAGGACAGATATATTCATGAGAAGTGTAAGGCAGCTCCTTGGAATGTATTAAAAGTCTATTACATGCCTTTCCTGAGGGAGCCTTTAAGACTTGATTGTATTCCACACAAGCTAAGGAAAGGGGTACTATGTGGCAGGGTTTACATTTTCAAGGAAACTATGAAAAGCTGGTCATTTCAGAGTAATATTGGGTGCTGGGCAGGGGTCAAGAGGTTCAATTATGTGCATGCTCATAATGTAGGCCAAAGGCTGAGCAAGTGGCCATTGGTGTAAAATGGTGATGGGTGTTTTTACAGTGACTCACTGGTTGTTCATGTGGAAGCAAATATGTCAACTGAGATGAAAATGCCTAAAGACAATGAAGTATTAGTAGCACTTTTAACTGCAACAGGCCATTTGCTAACCATTTCTAGCCATAACAAAATATGAAGCCTGCTCTATCCAAATTCTACAGTCAACTCATGTTCATCTTTACCCCAGGTGTGGATTTGGCAGATGTGGGCAAGGGCATGATGAGACACCTGCCTGGGGGATAATTCTGTTTGGAATGTTGTTTTGTGCAGTATTGGATTTACCTGTATGTGGGAGCTAAAGTCTTATCTGAGATTTTATCTTAACTCCTTGCAAACTCCAAACTGCAGGGGGGGGGAAAACATTGCTTCTTGACAATCCTGTTCTAATGATCTGGAAGAGCAAAATCTTGTCATCTACTGTTTTGTGGATTAATTTTATGTAAGTGAAGGTGATATGAGGGATACATTCTGACTCGTGGCTTTATACAGCATCTCTGACTAAATGCATTCTGTAACACAGCTCTGTGGGGAATAAGGATGGGTCCTTTGGGGTATTCTCAATGTGTATATTTTCAGCTGGTATAGAATTGGAGATGTTTTTTCTGTCCTATATTCCCTCCTTTCTTGTTTTGGATCCTATTAATGTATTGAAAACAGCTGTGAAGAATTATGCTGTGAGATGTTTCTCCATGGATATTTCCTCCCCTCCTGATACATGAATGGATTAAAACTGATTGGAAAAAGCTCAGATGAATTTCAGAAGAAGATTGAGAAACCCATTGACAATAGGTTACCCAAAGTCTCACTGCCCAGCAATAATTACAAATGTGCTAAGCATACTTTTCAGAAAGCAGTTGACCATTTAGCTGGATAAATATAATAGATGGGTAGGATGTTTGCAAATCTGAGCAGGTTTGTGACAGCAGGGCAGGCTCCTGGGGGAGGAGGGCAATGGAAAGGAAACCAGAAACAGAGTGGATCTTTTCCTGTGGTCTGACAGGCAGATGGAAAGCATGAATTACAAAGGCTTTTAAAAAGCTCTGCTTGGGGTTTATGTTTACAGAGAGATTTAACAAGACTGGCTGGCCTTAAAATGCTGAGGTCATTGCTAAAATCAGGTATTTGGAAGTGAAATGGGGTCCAAGCTCTTGGAGCACGCTATAGGAGAAGCTCCCAGAGATTCAACAAGACAGGAGCAGGGCCAGCAAGGCAGGGCCCCTATAAACCATCCAGCAGACCCAGAAAAGGGCTTGAAGGTCAGCAGGACCTGGAGGGAGGAGGGTATGACCCCTGCTAAAGGGACAGGGATCCAGAGACCCTGAGTTTCTAACCAAGAGAAGCAATGGCAGCATGAGATGGCACTGTCAGAACAAGCTCAGATTTGTGCATCAGGGACTTAGTGATGAAACAGCTTTATAAGGAGCAAAGGTAGCAGAATGCTACCTCACTTTCTTGTAAGTGGGATATGGGATATTGATTTCTTCTCATGGCTTGGGGAAGCCCGTGGTTTACCTTGGGTGGAACCTATGGATTTCCTCAGTTTTTGAAATCTCCTGCTTGAAAGGTTAGCTGTAGTTATTTGGAGTGAAACTAATGGGGCAGACAGTGGAGATTATAACTTAAAGAGCCCTTGCTTTGTAAAGAGAAAGTCAGATATCTTGTACTGTTTAGGAGAATCTAATTGAGGACCTGTTCAATAGGAATAAATGGCAAACAGTCACACAGAAGATGGACTCAAATTGCAGGGCTCCATCCAGTGTGCTAGAATGAAGTGATGAGATGTCTGGATTTTTCCTGCTTAGAGGGATGAATTATGAATAATTTCTCTAATAATCCTTTTTATCCACATTATGAAGCTTCACTCTGACACAGCATGTCAGAGCAATCCTAATATAGTGGAGGCTAGAGTGGGAAAATGATCCAGCACCTCTCTAAAATCCATACCCTTCTTCATGAAAGCTTTGTCTTGACCAGTTAGGGATTAGAGAGGTGTTTTCAGTGTTTCTTTGCATGAGTTTTTATAGTCTTCTTCCTGCTCAATAGGTGAAAAGGATCCAAAAACACCACTTGAATTTCTTTTTTCAGTTCCCCTGGGAAATACTTTAGAGCCTAAGAATAAGACTTGCTGGCTTTGGGGGGGGGAAATTCATGTCACATAATTTACAAGCATAATCTGTGTCCCTAAGTAAGTAAAACAAATGGGTTAACCCAACTCTAATTTACTAGGCATGTAATGGTATAAAAATATTCAGGAGGCAGCTCCACACTTGGAGAAGCTGACAAAGGCATTGGGATGTGTTTTACCATCTGAGTTATTCCCCAAGGATTACATGAAATTACCTATGGATTCTGATGCCAGGTTGGAATGTCTTTTATCTGGCCCATTGGGGTCCTGTGTATCTTTCACTTTGCCTTCCTGATCTCCCTGTGGGAGAGGGTTTGGCTGTTCTTTAGTGTCTTGTACCTTGGCCACCTAAAGAAGAACTTGCTTTATCTTATCAAGGATACAAACATCTGTGAAACAAGGATGTCCACATGTTGCTAACTGTAAAGCAGGGCTGGAAAATGGTGTATTTGGCTCCTGAGTAGAAAGTGTCTCCATTCAGCTAAAAGTCTGTGGTGCTGAGCAATAGATGTGCTCTTTTTTAAGAGGGCTAACTGGGGAGCTGAGGCTATCCAAGGATGCTCATCTCCTGTGTTGTTTTATTCCTTGTTACTGAGATTTCCAAGGAAAGTTAGTCCTGATTGGAAAAGCTGAACTGAACAATGTTAAATGATATTCCATAAACTGTAAAAAGCTAAGGCTGGCCACGTGAGGTCATTGGCAGAATGTTTGGTTTTCTTGGATGCCTCAGCAGGGTGGATGCTGCATCTGATGGATGTGGATGATATTGGGCAGATGAAATAATGAAATAATCCTTGAAAGTGGTGTAACTGAGGCTTCAGATGAGTGTGGTATGCTTGAAACAAAGCATTTTAACTTCTTATATCAAGGCTTTGGAAAGGTACAATTATCCCTTATCTTTGCAGGCTGGTTTGTTTAACTTCCATTGGATTATTCTCATGGAATAAGAATGAGATATTGCTGTTGTAGAGGAGCATTGGGACCTTGGGAATGAAGGAAGCTATGGGGTTTTGTAGTGAAAACAGCACATGGGTCTCAAAGACTTTGTGTACTAAATTCTGCTGCTGATTTACCAACACTGAGTGACCCTGAGCTACTGAAAACAATTTATATATACATATATATATATATATATATATTTAAAGTGACTCCTAATATTGACTGTGTCCAGTTTCAGTCTGAGACACATAAGGCATGAATTGCAGACTTTTGTACTTCTTATTTTTAATAAGGATCCTAATTAAGTGTTCAATCTCTGTTGTGGGAAAGCTCTCCTGGACTCTGCCTCGGTTCATTAAAATGTGTCAAATTCCTTGGAGTTTAAAGTAGAGCTCTAACAATGGCAGAAAAGACCCAATGTCCTGAATATATACTAACATGTGCCAAAGGATATGATTGTTAATAAGTACTTGTTCAGTGAGAAAGTATAGCAACAAGGGATTATATATTTCCTCACTTCCAGCTCCATGAGCAGAGCCCCTGACTTCACTCAGGAAGCTGCACTGTTGGGAGATGTGGAAAAGTAAAATACCCTCTGCTTTATAATAAGTCATTCCAGCTCTGTCTAATTAACACTTCTTAGTGTTAATTGTTACCCCCTGTTCTGTGTGTTTCGGGGACAGTGTTTCCCAAGTACTGCTGATGAAATGTCAGGGAGAGGTAATAAATTTGTTTTCCTTGCTATTATAACATTGTGCCACAGATATAGTTATATACAGAGATACTTGTCAATCAGCCAGCAGAGCAAACAAGATGAAGAAGTACAAATCTTCTCCTTAGAGAGCTTCTGAGGCAGGCAATGAATTATGACTTCTCTGCCTAGAGAGCTTGCTATTGCTGCCTGTTCCTAGGGATGCTATTCCTAGCAGGGATGGCTATTCCTACTGGCATAGCTCACTGTGATTAAAAACAATGAATAATTTCAGATGGCTTGTTTTATTAAATCAGTAGACTTAACAGGATGGAGTGGTGAAGTAAAAAAAAAAAATACAAAATATTTTTTTACATAATCTGCAGAATCCTGCAGGCTTCTAACATTAAAGCTACAGAAATACCTTTGGCCAGTATTTGGGGAGCAGCATTTAATGAACAATAAAGACATTCATGTTGCTAGAAGGGGGAAAATCCTGTTGGCAGTCCAGCAAGCCTACATATCTTGGTTTTATAGTCTGAAGGAAATAAGAGAATGCCCAAAGAAAGTGGGAACATGAGATTCACTGTTAAAACACTTTGGTGCTGGCAGCACTACAGAACTATCACAAAAGACAAGGAAGAAAATACAGATATGGGGCCCATGGAGTGTCACTGATGTTTAAGTAGGTTTTATTTTTTTTTTTTTTTAATGCAACTTAAAAATGGAAGGTGGATTTTGGTCTGTGGCAAGAGAATGTAGAGCAATAGCTGTCTTAGACAATCCTGTGTGTGCCAGGAGGGGGTAAGAGAGTATCTGTGATGGCTCAGTATTTTAGGAGAAGGTGAAAGTAAGAGAACTGACTTCAGATAAAACTAAACAAACAAAAAAAATCACAAAAACAACCCTACCCTCCATGATGAAGTTATGTGATTGCCAACCATAAGATGAAAATAGAGTGTCCAATAATTTTGGTCACACCTTATGCTATTAAATGAAAAAGCATTTTAGCCTTCTTAAAAAAGGGGAGAAGAGTCCTAAATTTTATAATTTAGAGAGTCCTAAATGTTATAAATTTCTCCAGCTTACTGAATGTAAAAGAACTTGATCTTGCAGAAGACTTGATTGCCTAGGGAAAGGTCTGGAAGTGCTTTGACTTGTTACTCTTGGGAGATCACTGATGTTGACAGCTTGGTGGCTATTTTGTACATTTTATTCTATATTCCTAAACATCTGGGCGAGGCCAGAACACTTGCTCTCTGAATTCAGACTGATATAGTTAAAGATATTTCAACACAATATTTTTTTATGTACACTGAAATGCATTGAATTGCCTCTAAAATACAGACTACTTGAGGAGATAGCAAAAAACCCCACAGCATTTAATTTTTTTTTTTAATAACCCAGAGGGCTGATGCTTAATCAGTATAGGCTTTTCCTTTAGAGTAAAATTCACTTTTTTATTCCTTTTGCCCCAGCAGCTTGGCTTCTCAGCATCATGGTTATTCTAAGGCTATGTTATCCTGTAATGAAATCACTCATCAAAAAGCTTAAATAAAGGTAGGGAAGAAGGGTCCTCCAAGAAAAGAAAGCTCTACCAGATGTTGGGATGTTATAGAAAAAGGTGTTCTGCACTTGTAATTATATCAGATCTAGACACTTTTTTATCAGTATTTTTTTTCCTTTACTTGGAATATTGGTGGTAAATTTGACTTAATCCCATTTCAGTGCTACTGGCTACTTTTTACTTGTCAGAAAGCCATCCTTCCTAGCTTCTGGATTTCTCACTTGCCTTACCAGATCATCTGTATCATCATCATCTGTATCATCATCATCTGTATCATCATCATCTTCATCTAATTATATCTAATCTATAATATATACCTAATCTATATCTATATCATCTATATCTATCTATCTATATATCTACATGTATATATGTCAGTATATGTGCACGTTTGCATATTTAACTTTTTGAATTCATTTACTGTTTGCAGTTTCTTCACCGATTCACTTTTCTAGCAGGGGAGTCCACTCTCCATCACGTCCTGCATGCTGACAAAGTGCTGATTTAAGGCTGAGGATAATTTAATAGAAGTAGTGGGTTAGGCTTGGGGTCAGATGAATTGTGAGTATTGGCCTGGGTGAATGACTTACTGAATATCTTGTGGTACTAAAAGGATTTTTCTCAGATCTCTTGGAGCCCTGGTATTCCATGAGAACCTCAGATTTTCCTGTTAAGCAAATGTTTAGTCATTTGATTGAGGAAGAAAAAATGACCTCATCAACCATAAAGGCCTGATAAAATGGGGGGAATGACATAGCTATTAAAACATTGTTTAAAGCAGTCAAAGACCAGATCTGACTTGCTTAGGAGTCCAGGTTGGCAGTACCAGAAGACAGATTCTTGCCAGCCATCAGAAAGCAGTCAGTGTCTCATAGTGGCTTTCAGGATCCATAGTTTTAGATTTAAATATTTTAGATGGCTAATGAATAATAAATATAACAGTAATGATTAAGGCAGATGACTCCTTGTTCAGTTAAATGGTCACAGCCAACTGAAAAATGGGCAGGGTGCAGACAGGGTGCTGCCCTCCCCCTCTAAATTTGCATCCATCCATCCTCTGACAAGTTGTTTAATGCTGTGGTTGGTTTGCCCTCAGTGCCTCCCAGCTGGCAAGGTGCTTGGTTTAGAAGAGGGCAGCTCATGAACTTGCAGTGTTTTGCTCTCTTATGCAGTGAAGCTCCAGAAAACAGAATTTTCACTCCAAACTGCTGTGGAAGCTGAGGAGCTGATGCCTCTCTGCTCTATAGCAGCTTCCTGGGCCAGGCTCTTCTGATCCCTCCAAGCTGCAAGTCCCAAAGTCCATCCTGGTGGGAGTCAGAAAAAGCTCAGCAGGGGTGTGCAGAGATGGGCAGTGGTGGCTTGGGAACAGAGACCCTGAAGGTCTCTGGGACAAGAGGGAAAATTCCCCATCTCTTATCTTGTCCCTCCCTTCCACCCCCTGCCATTCAGCCCATTTCCTCCAAGAGGCTTTGTGGACTCTGTGGAGATTTTTCCTTCTTCCCACTCTACTTCCATTCCATCTGCTGTTTGTTTTCCCTTGATGCTTCTTGTCTGCTCCTTTGGACACTGTAAGAGTCTTTCAGGGGATGTTCTGACAAGTGGATGCTGTGTGGTATGGATGATGCAGCCTGGATAAAAGAGGATCTGGGGGCTCTAAGCTCCATAAACTGTTGTTGTACAGTGTGTGTGTGGGGATGTGCTGCTGCCTTGGGTTAAGATCTTTGCACAAAGGGACCTCAGGTCACCATGGGGTATTGCTCCACTGTGGAGCAATCTCTTTGGTGGTAAGGAGGAGGTCCTGTGCTATCTTTCTTCTGATGACAGCCAGGAATGAGACAGGGCTGATGCTGCACCTTGGTAATTCCAAGCCAGTTTGTTGTCCCACTGGCTGTGGGTGACATCCACTGACACATTTGGACACTGAGTTGTTCCTGAGTAACTCATGCAAGTGGGAAGCAGATCAAACCCTCTGCTTGTGCTGATTGTTATTGTTTGTTTATTAATTAATTTAGTAATTATTTTACCAAGCAAAACTCCCATTAAGCTGCAAGAGCCTCATGAAATCAACTGGATTGGAACGACTTGCTCCAGAGTGTTTCTTGAAGGCTTCCGGCAAAATGCTGATGGGATCCACCTCTTCCTATGTTTACAGCAGTTTGTGAAGTAAGGAACCTCATTTTATTTTCTTCACCCTTCCTCTGGAGAAATCAGGGGGCAGTCAGGGGTGGAATTTGTGCTGTGGCACAGCTTGCAGGCTGGCTCAAAACTGAGATTGTGGCAGCACAGCAAGATGAGTTACCCCCAAGTTGTGTGTCTCAAGGTGGAATTAGTGAATTGAGGGATCAAACTTTGGAAAATTTCCTGCAGGTATCAGTTATGCATCTTCTCTCGTGTGGTTTTGTTGGGCTATTTCCCTATTCCCCCAAAGTTTATTCCAGGACTTGTTTGAGCAGTGTCTTGGTTCTGCTGCCACTGTGTGGTCAAAACCGGTCTGGTTTTTGAAGTATTTTTGTTTCTTCCCATGATTTGTGTGGAGCCAGCACAGCCCTGCATTCTACAAGTGATTTTCCTCTATTCTACTTTAAAGGAAGAGGAACTGCACTGAAATTAAAGGACTTTTTAATTTCTGTCAGGGTGCAGCCAGAGGCACCTGCAGCAATAAGGGTCCATTGTGCTGAGCAGGGGTTAGACCAGAAAAAACACCAAAAAATCACAAAAACAACAAACAGCCCCTAAATCAGCCCATAATTTGATAGTATGACCACATGTGACAGGTAAATAAACTGACCCAGCAAGAATAAACCTTCTCATAGACTTATGCTTGAAGTCAGGGGCTTATTGAATAGCTGCTGTTGCCTGAGCTGTTTGAAATAAAGCAAAAACTGAGGACTTGGTGGGTTTTCATTTCTCTCAGTTATGGTAATTTCCACAACTTGTATACACCTCAAAATGATGGTTTCTTCCCATCTTTTTATAGTTGAAAATTGATGGATGTCTTGCAGGTTTGTACATTGTTGAGGTTTCAGGTGAAGCTCCTGAAGCTTTGCTATTCAGCAATAAAGTACTGCAACAAATAATCAAATTCAGGTGTACTGAGCAAGGGAAAAAAAAAGCTTATGTTAGCTCTGCTTTTTAGCAAATAATATGGTGGTAATTTATGTTTTGCCTGTTCAGTAATATCCAGGAGGTTTCATGGTCATTAACTCACTTGAATGAATTAAAAATGTTTTATTGTGGTAATAAACAGCAGTACATCTTCAGGGACTTTGAAAGCAAGTAAAATAGAAAATGTAAATTATTCTGGGGTTTGGCTCTGCATTCCTTGCTCATTCAGGTTTTCCACTGGCTTTGAGGAATGCAGGAGCAAGCCCCAAATGTTTGTAAGGAAATCAGGGTGAAAAAAATGTGCCTTGAGCCCAAAGACTAAAAAAATAAAAGGTCAGCACTATAAATTGACAGAGGGAGAAAATTCCAGCTACTAAGGGAACAGTGGCCAAGAATGTCATGCAATACTTTTACTAACACATCAAAAAAGCAATTTAAATAAACAAAAAGCCTGATTTCTGCAGCCCTTATTTAATTTAGGTGAAAATAAATGCACACAAATATTAAACTTAGTTGCAATCAGACAGATCCAGTTTCAACCTTACACTCACCAGCAAGCTGTGCTCTTTCTCCTGTTGCCTGCTTTCTGCCCAAAGTGCTTTGGGGATGGGAATGTTTCTGTGGGATGAGGTGGGATTCCTGCCCACTGCCAGGCAGCTCCTGACCATACCTGTCCCCCCTCCATCCCTTTCTTCTCAGACCCCATTCTGTTCTCTTGCTGACCCATTTGCTTGCTTCCTCCCTTTGCTATGGTTTGATTCTTACAAATGGTTTGGTGGTGTTGGTTTTTTTTAAAATTATTAGTATTATTTTCCACTGGGGTGGATTGGAGCCTGAAGCACACAGTGAGCTGCAGATCCTTGCTGGAAACTGTGTGGAAACTGCTTGGTTATTGCAACACAGAGAAAGTGAGGGGTTGGCAGTAAACCTTATGTGTTGATCTTGTTGTTTGTTGGACTCTTTGCAGCCAGAGGGAACCCTTCCAGGGACCCTCTCTCTTGTTAGAATTCCTATAGGAATAAAGTTCCTGGGTATTTTCATAATTTATAAAACTTAGGTTAAATCTGGCTATTTAGGCAGAGCAGTGATAGGAGTGCAGAGGACACACACACAGCATTTGCTTGTAGTATGACTGCATAAACTACATTTCCTTTGGAAATGAGGCTAAAAATAGAAATCCTTTCCAGTGCCAAACTTGTCTGTTGTCACCAGCAGAGGCTTTTTGCCCATTCATGAGTGTGCTGAGCTGCTCATCTCATGCTGCCTCTGTGGTATGGTGTTTATTTGGCATCCTGATTTCATGGGATGTTGTGAACACTTTGATTATCATGGTGATGAGGAATACAGATGGGGAAGTGAATAGAAAGGTGAAATTACTATGTGAACTACTTCCTAGCTTTTTACTTTTTTTTTTTTTTTTTCTCTGAGGAAAGTTTTGCTCATGTTCTGTGTAATATTTCTAATTTTATGGCTGTTTAGTGGCCCCTCAGTTAGGGGAAGGATATCGAGGTCCTGGAACAGGTCCAAAGGAGGGCAACCAGGCTGGTGAAGGGACTGGAGCACAGACCCTATGAGGAGAGGCTGAGGGAGCTGGGGGTGTTCAGCCTGGAGAAGAGGAGGCTCAGAGGAGACCTCATCACTCTCTACAACTCCCTGAAAGGAGGTTGGAGCCAGGGGGGGGTTGGGCTCTTTTCCCAGGCAACTCTCAGCAAGATAAGAGGGCAGGGTCTCAAGTTGTGCCAGGGGAGGTTTAGGTTGGAGATTAGAAAGAGTTTCTTTACGGAGAGGATGATCAGACATTGGAATGGGCTGCCCAGGGAAGTAGTGGATTCTCCATCCCTGGAGATATTTAAAAAGAGACTGGATGTGGCACTCAGTGCCATGGTCTGGGAACTGCAGCAGTAGTGGATTAAGGGTTGGATTTGATGATCTCTGAGGTCCCTTCCAACCCAGCCAGTTCTATGATTCTGTGATCCAGTGCTTTGTTAACCCTGCAGGTGACACAGGCCCAGGCCATGCTGCAGTCAGGGTGGGTCAGTATGTACAGTGATAAAACAAACATTGCAGTGACCTCTCATGCATAGAAACTTTCTGCCTTTCCCCCTCTGATCTTAATCCAGGAATGGAAGCTGAAGGGTGGGCACGAATGAGGCTCTACTTCAGGACCCTGAAAACCACCCTCTGGGTCTGAAATCTGCTGCAGTGACCACAGCAAAAGTGGATTTAAGATGCTTTTTGTTGGGCTTGTAAGAGAGTGTGTTGTGCTCCTTGCATCCTTATGTGATGTACTCATTAGCAAAGCCAGTGGTTAATATGGACCATTCCAGGAACTGAAATAAGGTTTGATGGAAATGAAAATTTCAAAACCAAAATTGGCTGTGGAGTAAAGAGATGTAACCACTTGGCTCTCAGGTATTGTTTTCGTGTTTGTCTTTATTTTTTATTTTTTAATTTTTATTTTTTATTTTTTATTTTTTAATTAATTCTATTGCAGTAAAGCCAGACAGTCTCATTAGCCAACCATGGATGTACATCCACTAACAAACTCCTTCAAGAGTTCAGGACTTATAGCGATGTTTTAACATCATCCTAATTTATGGTAAAGAGTGCAAAGTAGGAAAAAAGTTTCAAGAGAGATCCCCTGATTCAAAGACAGAATGAGAGCAGCCTATACATTTTTAATTT
Source organism: Calypte anna (assembly GCF_003957555.1). NCBI lineage: Eukaryota > Metazoa > Chordata > Aves > Apodiformes > Trochilidae > Calypte > Calypte anna. Next base: position 24,516,699 of record NC_044254.1, on the reverse strand, counting down.
ACTATTTAGCAATAAAACCGCCCACCGGAGCCCGAGGTGCTACGATCAAACCCCACTTCACAGCGACCTGGGAGCTCTGCTGGGCGAGTGCCGGGGCCACTAGAGAGCAGCAGAGACTGCGTTTGAAGCCAGCACCGAGTGTCCCCACCCGCAGCCGAGCATCTCAGCTCTGTCACCTGCCCTGCAAGCCTCAGCTGCTCCTTTATTTTGGGGTTCCCCCTTCTTCTCCTTATGGCTCAGCTTTACGGGGTGTCAGGTTCCTCTGGCAACCTTTCCCCCCCTGTAGACACCCGGCAGGTGCAGTCTGGTGGGAACTGTGCTTTTCTTTGGGTGTTAAAGGAGATACTGAGCTGTTCTGTGGAGGTGTTTGTGAGGCAGGGCTCAAAGTGAATTTAGGAAACTTTATTTGGAGTGGTGGCTACTCCTTTCCTGTAGTGAGCCAAGGCTGGAGTGATACCTCGTGGGTTTTTATCCTTTCTGTTGAGTGTATTCAACAGAGGAGGCTCAGGGGAGACCTCATCACTCTCTACAACTCCCTGAAAGGAGGTTGGAGCCAGGGGGGGTTGGTCTCTTTTCCCAGGCAACTCTCAGCAAGACAAGAGGGCACGGTCTCAAGTTGTGTCAGGGGAGGTTTAGGTTGGATATTAGAAAGAATTTCTTTATGGAGAGGGTGATCAGACATTGGAATGGGCTGCCCAGGGAAGTAGTGGATTCTCCGTGTCTGGAGATATTTAAAAAGAGCCTGGATGTGGCACTCAGTGCCATGGGCTGGGAACTGCAGCGGTAGTGGATCAAGGGTTGGACTTGATGATCTCTGAGGTCCCTTCCAACCCAGCCAGTTCTATGATTCTATGAAATGCTATTCCTGTGATGGCAGTGGCTGCCAGGGCCTTTGCCAGCAAGCGTGAAACAGGAGGCAGCAGGCAGGTACCCCTGCCAGGTAATGGGAAATATTCCTGTGTCTGGCAGGGAATGGGCACTGAAAAGGGAGGTGGTGTTTGATCCTGACCCCTGTTTTGTCACAAGGGACAAACTCGGCGTCTCCTTTATCTTGCTACTCATCATAACCTGAAAAGCATCAGCAGGTTATGGATTGTGTGGGAAGCAGGATGCTGCTTAAATGGGGTTTGGTGTGGCAAAAAAAAAAAAAAGAGTGGGTGAGCTGATCAAATCTTGCATACTGTTCAACAGATTAAAATAAGTCCTAGTACAACTACAAAACAGTTCTCAGGCTTTTTGGTTGACAAATAATGTTGATTCTTCCCACAGACCAGGGCACTGCTGGACCATCATCCCTGTACCCTTGCACCATATAAAGAACTGCATTACCAAGCCATTCCTTATATATAAAAATGATGTGTCACAGACATGATGAAGGTGACACCACCACATTATGTGTTTGTAGTTCTGGGACTCTGAGGATTATTTTGCAATCTCTGTTGATTCAGTGGGAGCAGGAGTCTTGGTGTTTCCAAAAATCCCTGGGAGTCTTTGCACTTCCAGGTACCCAGCCCCCTGATAATCTACTCCATAATATCCTATAACTGGAGATATTTATATTTCAGCGTTGTAGAAAACCATCTCTGAAGTCTGCAGAAGGTAACAGTGGCAGCATTATTATTGGTGGCATTTATTCTATTTGAGCAGCTGCAGATCACATAATTTAATATCTGTTTTATCTGTGTTTCAGAACTGATTTTGATGCTTCAACAAAGGCAGACTTGTCTTATGAGAATCAAAATTATACTTAATTGAATTCTGCTTTGGGAGCTTCTGTCAATCACACAACTGCATGAATTGGGGAAGACACAGGATTGCAACTCTGATTAACTTCTCCAGAGTCACTCTGAGCACTGTGTATCACATCTCATAAAGAGATATAGGACCTTCAGAATAACTGTATTGTACTAAAGGGTGTCTTTTAAATGTCAGAAATAACTTCATTTTCTTTGAGGGACGTATGAGAGGGAAGAATTCTTAAACTGGAGGTTGTGAATATTTCTAAAATAGGCATCTCCATCTGTGGTAGTCTTGACCACATTCTTCCAACAAAACAACAAAACAACAAAACAAATAAAAAGAGACTGGATGTGGCACTCAGTGCCATGGTCTAGTAACTGCAATGGTAGTGGATCAAGGGTTGGACTTGATGATCTCTGAGGTCCCTTCCAACCCAGTCGATTCTATATGAAATGGAGAGTTCCCTGCCCTGAGAAAGAGCCTGGTTTAGGTGCCAACCTGCATGTGAATGACCTTGACACCTCCCAGAGGTGGGCAGGGGACAAATTAGCAGTAGATAAGCAGCCAGTGAATAATTAAGAGTGAATGTTCAAGGTGTTGGAATATTTGAGCTCATACACTGTAAGTGCACTCTGTGAAATTCCCTGGGTTTATATAGTCAGGTAAAGGAATTTGGGTCCTTTTTTGTTAATTATTATTATTTTTTTCCCCTGAGTTGAAGTTTAATCTTCCTTTATTCCTGGCTCTTACAAATGAGTGACAGCAAACACAGACCACTTACTTTAGAACATGAACCTTTGTAAAAGCTTTGAGTGCTTTAACTTATGTATTAAGATTTGGAACTTACCAATTTAATATTTTTCAGTGTTGTAAAATTACATTTGAAGAACTATGAAAAAGTTTGATCCAAAAACCACAGTGTTAGAGATTTCTAGCTTTGTAGGACAGGCAATACAGGGGTTTTTGCCACCCCAGCAGCTAGTTAGCCAATGCTAATACTCACTTTGCTTTTATTTTTAAATTGCATCAACTGTCTCCAGTGACATTTAACTTACATATGTGAAGGGATTGGCATTTTTAGATTGTCAGAGTGTTATTGGATGAAAAAGCTGATTTTGTCACGGGACATCTGTTTTATTGTTAATTAGATGGAATAGGAAAGACATCAGAAGAGTACACACAGGAACTATTTCATAGTTCCTGCTTAAAATCTTACTCTGATCCCTTGAAATTAATGCTGCTTTACAGATTTTCACATTTTGATGTGAATTTCATTTAGAAAGTTTCGGGAACAAATGACAGAGAGTTGTTACCCATCTGTGCCTCTGTCTTTACAATTCAATTATTCCCTGCCATTGTACAAGCTCTCCTTTCAAAACTCTCAGAAGGAAAACAATGAAGGAGTTCATTTATCATTTAAAGAACCCAAAACAACAGCAAACAAAACTACTTACATCATCATCACAGCTCATGGTTTGTGCTTATCAAAGACAGAAGATCCCATCAGGATGAGTTGGTCTTTCTGACAGTTGCAAACTTGTGGATGCACAGATCCTGTTTTCTGGTTATTGCCTGTTTGGGTTTTTCTATTTATTTCTCCCCATCCTGCTTTGTTTTTTTTTTTTTTTTGTTTTGTCACAGTATAAAGATTCAAGCAAACCTGTTTGGTTTTTTTATTTTATTTTATTTATTTTTTTTAGTTGTTCTTGAAGATCAGTTGCAGAAAAAGAAGCAGGTATAAAATGTACTCCTCAGCAGAGACAGAGAAATTGTCATTTGTGGGAGCTGGTGGTGATATTTCATTATTTCAGGTTGAAGGCAAATGAGCTCTTTCATGGGATTAAGGGAGAAAAAGGCATTAAAGCAGTAACTGGGATTGTTGTAATGCTATGGAAGGGTGGCTGGAGATGGGGCAGACACCAGGGAAGGCTGAGCTGGTTGCATCTTCCACATCCCTAACTTGGGTATTGAGCACTGGATAGGTTCAAAAGAACAGGGGGCTGTGAGGGGAACTAATTCAGTTCTGCCTCCTCCCTTTGGTCTTGAGCACTTTGAAAGGGGCTTGGTGGAGCCTTGTGCAGGGAAGTGTTTGAGGAGAGAGCTGTGGTGTTGGAGGGAATTGTGTGCTGCTGAGAGCCTGATGAGGGGGAAGCAAAGGATGCAGACTGGCTTTGAAAGGGACATGCTGAGTGCAGCTGGAAAGTAGGGAAAAAGGTCTTCTGATATTCCTGTCTTGACAAATGTAAAGAATGCACTAGAGACTGCAGAGCAAATTAAGGGCCATGGAGTTGGCATTAGACTCTACTCATGCTCACTAAAAAGGGGATCAAGAAGAAACTGGGGAAGTAGAATTTGTTTGAGGGAGCAAGAATGGATTTGAAGTCTCTGAAATGATGTTAGCAGGAAAATAAAGTGACTTCAAAAGTGCAGTCCTCAGCTGTGTGCTCACAGCTCCTTTTCAATCCTTGGAAATAAAGCTCTGATCTCCTGAAGCACTTTACAGGGATCCTTTTCCCTCAGGTGTATGGGGAACATGTACAGTTCTTAGAGGATGCTGCACTACTTGAGTTGCCACATGAGATTAGAGAACCTTAGGTAAGAGAACCTTAGATTAGAGAAAGTTGCAGAACCATCCTATGTTCCACTCCAGAGTGAGGGACCTGGCCCTCCATTTCAAGTACAGAAATGCAGATTATTATCCTGGCCCAGAAAGGTTCTTAGTTGTTCTTCTACTCTCCATTAAATAAAATTATGGGTCTATTACTCAATGCTGTACCCCTTTCCCCCATATCTTTTGGTCTGGGATTCAAGCTAGGCATAAACTTGGCAAAATACTTTCATTAGTGTGAATAAGAGAAGCTTCCAATGTGTTTCATTTAAAAGGGAGCAGGATTGACGCTCTTTATTAGGGAGCTGGAGCAATCCCTGCCTTTTCTTCTGAAACAGCTCCATACCTCTGGCTCTGGAGTGCCCAATCTTGATGAATTTTGAGTAAACTTAATGGAGAGGAAAATGTGTGTAGTGCTGTGTGAGAGCAAGAGGGAAAAATACAGAATAAGAATCGATGGAAGTGAGAAGAGACTTGATGGAAAATGAAATGGCTTCTTCCCAAAAAAGTTGATGAAGAGAAAATAAACAGACTGGCAAACAGGCTCAGGGAGGGAGTGCAGGGAACTACAAGACAGTTTCTGAGGGGAGAGAGATCATAGGCACGAGGTACAGATTTGATTTTTATTTTTTTTATTTTTTAAGAGCTGAATGTACAGGAATATTTGGTTCAAGGTCTTTGGTTCTCGTCCCTTTTTTTCTCTAAACAAGAAAATCTCAAAACAGGGGAAAAAAAAAAAAGGTCCTCTCCTCCCCTGAAGCATAAAATCTGAAATAAACACTAGGAATTTAATTCTATTGGCAAAATATTTCAGAGTATTTTTGAATTTTAGTCTCTTCAGCCATGGTTACTGCCTCAAAAGCAATTGCTCGTGAATGGAAAGGTTTTTTTACTCTATAGATTTCTGCTGCCTGGGTATATTGAGAGTTACATTCTGTTACTTAGCTGGCTAAATCAGTGTTATTACTTCTGCCAGAGCCATAGTGACAGTCCAGATTGTCCTGATGGCTTATTAAGTAACCTCTGATTTCATAGCATCCACTGCTGCTAATACAGAAGTGAGAAAAGACCTGGCTTGGCTTTCAGAGTTAGTCAATTACCAGGAGTGGCTGTTGGGGGTGAGAGGGGAAACACTTGAAAATTGAGCTGACTTGATGAGGAAATCACTGAGAGACAAGCAAAAGAGCAGGGCTCTAAACATCAATGTGTTCTTGCAGTCTTCTAGGGGAATTTTGGTTTTATGTTAATGAGGAGAATAATCAACATCTGTCCCAAATTTTTAGATAAAATAAATCAACCTCTCTTTTCATTTATTTGTTTTAATTTAATTTTCAATGTAAAGATGGCTGCAGGAAATTTAAACCAAGATCAACAGCTACATGATGTTTAAATTAAGTGCACTTATAATGAGCAGTGGCAGCTATTTCCACATCTTAATTGCAAGTTACACATCTTGGGGAATATCTTTATTTATATAAGGATAAATGTCTGTCATTAAGTTATGCTGGGGCAGATGTTGGTGTAAAACAGTGGCAGATGTGTTTCTGAATAAGGATGTTGAACATTCAAGCCCAAGGATCTGTGTGTGTACCTAGTGGTGGCTCTTATGCCTGGCTTAGAGAAACCATGCCACAGGTTTTGAGGCTGACCATCAAAAATTATTGTGGGTTTTTTTGGTTTTTTTTTTCTCTAATATTTTTTCTGGATGCTTTAGACAGCCTTGCTAACTATCTGCCACCTTTTTTGACTCCCCTAACCCTAGAAACTGAATGCATGAAAGTGAGATTCCCACGCAGGAACTGTATTTGAGTACCTGGGAACTGAGGACAAATATGAAATGACAAAAATCTCTCTTTGCCATGACAAAACCCAGTGTTTTGCCAAAAGAACTATTGGTCAGCATGTGGTCTTGGTGCTCAGTTAGGAGGAGCTGCTCCTTTGGGATTGCAGAGAAACTGGGGATGCTCTAGTTCATGGAAAACTGACCCCTGTGTTTGCCAGCCCTTTGGTCAGAGTGGCACCTCTTGTAGTAACTCTGGGTCATGGCATATACACCTGCATATAAAACATCAATATTTAACAAACTCTCTAAGAAACATGGGTACAAAGAAACAGAACTCAAAACAGCTAACAAAGAACAAAACTTTTTATCAAAAAACCCCAAACAAAACGCCAAAAAACCCACCAAACAACAAACTAAACCAAAAAGAGAGTGAAAAAGGAAAAAAAAAATGGTCAAAATCCCCAAAGCAGTTGAAGAAGAACTAAATCTTTAATGATAGAGTCTTAGATAAAAGACTAAAATATTTATATCACCTTTTTAACCTGAATTTTATAGCAATGAAGTTTAACATATATCTTCTATTACCTTTGTCAAGTTTATGACCAGCTCTCATTTATGGATCCCTTAAATATGTATAAGACAGTTTTACTTATCTTGTTTACATGGGCTTTCTCTTTGGGCATTTGTCTCTATCACTGCATAGCAGTTTTATGGTAATTTACTATAATACATGTATATCAGAGGCAGTTTAAATGACACTTAGCTTTGAATATATTTAAGATTTTTATTTTTCCTTGTAGCCACTAAGAAGTCAAAAGATATATGAAAAGCTATTAATTTTCAAATGAGAGTAACATAAACAATATTAAAACTCATATTTGCTCCAGGAACAGTGTGAGGGAGAAGCACATAACAAATGGGGCATCACACAGTCAGTTATTAAAGAAGTAAATTAATAAACTCAACATTCAATCTTTTCCTTTCACATGTCAAGGATAACCTGGGCAGTAGTTTGATGAGTAGAAAGAAGAAAATTGGTCTGATTACTTGGGTTGGCTTTAATCAGTGACTTTGTTTATGACTCCTCAGTAAACATTTGCTTTCATTTAGCTTCATTTCCAAGCCTGTGGAAAGGGATTCCTCATCTTATCCAGGGTGTGCACTGCTGGTCCTCATCCTTTTGCCACTGTGGCCAAAGGATCTGAAGGGATTTCTGTGTGAGGAGCTCATCCCACAGGCTGTGATTTTGTTGCAAAAGCTCTTTTGGGAGCAGATACAGAAGGAAAAAACCCCAAATGTTAAGCAGGAAGGTTGTGTGGCTTAGAATTCCAAAATTATTTTCCCAGTTGAGGGATGAGCTGGGGTAGAGCACAGATTCTGCATGGGCCTGGGGCGTGCTTTATCTTGGGATCTACATGACTTCCAGCCCTGTGGAAAAGGTAGGATCTGGCCTGAAGGTCATGGCTTTGGAGTGAATGAACTGCATCCCAGTCAAAAAAAAAAAAAAAAGTTCAGTTCAGAGCAACATTTCTGCATCTTCATGAAATATAAAAGTGTCTGAGTGTAATGGGAACTGGATTCCTAATGCTTTTCAAAGTGCCACTGCATGCTTATCTAATCTTTTTGGAGATGGGAAACATTCAAAAATCTGCTCCCTGATCTTATTAATTATAAAAATATTTCTATTGTGGAGAAAAAGCTGACAATTTCTTCAGAAATCAAGCTCTGTGGCCTTTGGAGTGGCCTTTGGAGTGACTTTGGAGTGACTGAGAGACTTGTAGACATGAGGTATTACCAGAAAACCCAGCTCTTAATGCTAATGGGTGCAGGAATCCTTTAGTACTTCAGAAATTTCAGAAAAAAATGTATGATTTGCCCTTCAGCCCAGGCACCTGTGCATACTCTGCTGCTGGCAAAAGAAAAGCTTACTCTTAGAACCTGGTTTATTTGAATACATGTTCAGAGAAAAATGTGGTGTCCTTGAACTATATATAAAAAAAAAAAATAATCCTTTTTGCTGTTTGTAAGTAAAGGTGGATTCAGCATCCCTGCTGCGTGTCTGCAGATGGGTAATTGTGGGTGGCTAAAATTTGCAAATGCAGGAAGAGCCCTCACGTTGGAAACAACCTCTCAGAGGGGGAAGCAAGGGATGAAATTCCTTTTATGAATAATGGTAGATTGAATGATTGTGCACATGCATTTGGATTTGCTTTCTCTCTTTGTTCTTCTTTTAGTGATGCATTTGCATGCAGGCTGCTGGTGAGCAGGATGCAGAGCTCCTGTACAGCTGGCATTGATCTAGTGGGCTGTGCCAGCTCAGTGGTGCAAGGTTTACTTTAATTTCCTCTTCCACTTTTTCTTTTGCCTCTGTCCTTTAAGTAAAACCTTTTTTTCTTTTATTGCTTCCAGTATTAGTGAGAAGTTGTTTTGTGTCCAAATAAGCATGACTTGTTTCTCTATGACAGAAAACTGCAGAACTCCCAGTTTGGTGGGTGCCACACTTCTGCATGTCTGAACTTCTTGAAGTTATTGACTTTGGAAAGGTTTGATTTTTGGTTAGGCTACATGGGGAGTGAGCTCCCTTTTGAAGCTATCAGGGTCTGCATTTGGAGGCTCTATGCTTTTGGGAAGAAATGTCTGGTACAATGCTGACAGGAGGTCCCAAACCTGAACAAGAAAGGACCAGGAACATGTACTTGTCACTTTGACATCAGAGTTGACCAGGATCATGGATGAAGTACATGGAGAGGCTGTAGAGCATCCATGACTTTACTATCTTCTCTTTTTGTATTGTTACCAATGGGTAGCCAAGCAACACACAGCAAACAGAATCTTTAAGTTGATTTCTTCCCTTTACACAGAAAGAAACAGAGTAGAGGTTGGCTCTTCATGCCTTGTTTTCTTTGGCAGGGACAGCACAAAATGCCTTCCTGAAGGAGAGAAACTTTGAAAGTGCTTCTGGAGGTGGAGAGGTTGTGGTTTCTGCTTTTCTGTCCATGCTGTGACTGTGTGCATTACATGGGCTGATCCAGGGCCAGAGGTTCCAGACTCTGCCTGTTCCTGGCATGACTTTCTCCAGTGAACTTTCTCCAGTGAGCCTTATGTCCTCTTAAAGAAGCAGTAGAACACATTAGCTTCTCTTCTTTAACATCTTTACATAACATGCACACATTTTCTGCAGGGTGTTAGATGCTTTCATGCATTTATTCTCCAACTGGATATCATACAGACTGTTTTCAAAGCTGCTCTACTGAAATCTCATCCAGATAAAAAAGTGGAGCCTTTGGATTGTGGTTTATTTTTGTTCTGTTCCCCACAAGTTATTTGCAAACCCAAACCTTAGCTATCTTTGGGCTCTGTCCTTCTATCATTTCTTTCCTCTTTACTGAGGTGCTTACAAGCTATTTTAATGTCCTTGTTATTTCTGTTGCTCACTGAGCTGCTGCACACCTGTGGAGCAAAGCTGTGCAGAAATCATCCCTCCAGCTTCCTGCAAGGTGCTTTCTAATTTTAGAAGAAACTCCAAGTGCTGGGGGCCTCACCTGGGGCTTGGGGCTTTTTGACTTTCTGCTTTCCAGCTGGGAGTCTGGAGGTTCTGGAGGGGAAAAATTCCCCTTCCCAACTAGCAGTATCTCCTTGGTAGCAGTATTCCCCTTCCAACCAGTACCTTTTTGGCCAGCAATACCCTTCTCACAGCATGCAGGTGAAGCTTCCAGTAACACCCCAGTATTCCAGCCCAGTACCCAGCTGGTGGAGCAGCAGCTCCCCTTGTTGCAGGATTTAATGACAAAGGAATGGACCATGACTGGAGTTGTGCATCTGGAGATGCTGGGATACAGGTGAGCAGAGGAAGGAAGGTTGTCTGCTGGGCAGAGTCTGCAGCAAAGAGGGATGAATGCTGCTCTTAATGAAGAAAGTGAGCAGAATTACAAGCAGAGGATTAATTACTTTCCTTAAAAGGAAAATGTACTTAGTTTCAAACTGGTTGTTCCAGTGAGCCTTGTATTGTATAACACTCACCTGAGACAGAGGCTGACAGGCTGTCCCAACCTTTAATTGACTAATTAATAGTTATTAATTAGTATTCCCTGCAGTTGTAGTCTCAACCATGAGTTAATTGATTCTGATGGGGAATTAAATGTCCCATGTCAGAGATGAGTGCCCATAACAGCATCTGAGGCAGTAATTTTGTGTAATAGACTAAAACAAACCTGTTTTGTGTGTGTGTACACTGATACTACATTGCACAAACCCTTGGTTTTGTTTATTTAAACCTATTGCTGTGTGCCTGTTGGATCATGTGGTTTGTAAATACTAAATGGAGACACCTAATTCCTGTGGAACTGGGAGAGAATGGTTTTTCAAGCCCTGTGCTCTGATATGGGATCAGTTTCTCTTTGAAAACTGCTGCAAAAACCATCTGCCTTTCCAGGTCACTTCTGTCATGAGTTAAAACCCTCTGGAGATGAGAGCTAACTGGTAAGATTTGATACTGAAGTATTCCCAGCACTGACAAGCTGCAGCATAAATGAAGTTTATAAGGTTAAGAGATTTTTGGAAAATAACCTCTAATGGGCAGCGTGATTTGATGGGCAGGTGCAGCTGACAGAACAAACATTGGTTTTCCAGTTCAATTTATACAGTTTTCTATGGCTGAGCCTCTGCCAGACAGGAGCAGCTGGATGGTGCTGGCTTTGGGTAGCCAGGGTTGTGCTGTCTGAATCTTCTTGTGGTGCAATAAACCTCCTGAAGCTGGGAGAAGCCTCACTCAAAGGCTTTCCAGCAGTTAGCTGTAGGCTTCTCAGTGCTCACATTCAAGCTGTCAGATTTGATGGTATTAGAAGAGCTCTCAGCATCTCTTAGCTCAAGGTGTAAACGTAGTAAGCCTATATTCATATATTAAATGGAACTATTCAAACTCCCAAGCAGTGTGGGTCATTACACATATTCTAGGCAGTGTGCAGACTGCAGGATGAAATTCTGACCCTGTTGAAGTTGCTGGGTGTTTTTTAAGCTCTAGAACTAAGATATCCCAAGTACAAGCCCCTGTACTCAGCCCTGGTGAGGCCACACCTCGAGTCCTGTGTCCAGTTCTGGGCCCCTCAGTTTAGGAAGGATATCGAGGTCCTGGAACAGGTCCAAAGGAGGGCAACCAGGCTGGTGAAGGGACTTGAGTACAGACCCTATGAGGAGAGGCTGAGGGAGCTGAGGGTGTTCAGCCTGGAGAAGAGGAGGCTCAGGGGAGACCTCATCACTCTCTACAACTCCCTGAAAGGAGGTTGGAGCCAGGAGGGGGTTGGGCTCTTTTCCCAGGCAACTCTCAGCAAGACAAGACGGCATGGTCTTAAGTTGTGCCAGGGGAGGTTTAGGTTGGATATTAGAAAGAATTTCTTTACGGAGAGGGTGATCAGACATTGGAATGGGCTGCCCAGGGAAGTAGTGGATTCTCCGTGTCTGGAGATATTTAAAAAGAGACTGGATGTGGCACTCAGTGCCATGGTCTAGCAACTCCAACGGTGGTTCAAGGGTTGGACTTGATGATCTCTGAGGTCCCTTCTAACCCAGCCAATTCTATGATTCTATGATTCTATATGCCAAGAATATCTAACTAATAACCCAAAGTGCAGGAGGTGGCACTTGTTTGGCTGTGCAGCTTCATGACTGCCACCCTTTAACTAGAGCAAAGTGGATTCCAAGTTTTCTCCTGATGACTGGGAGTAGTAAAGCCAGAAGTGAAATTGTGCAGTCCATCTCCAAAAAGCACCGACAAAACCTTCCTGTCACCTGCCCAGGGGATATTTAATATTGCTTAATATCCTTGCTTATTGATTGGAACTCTCGATGGAGGGGAACCAGACAGTTCGATCTTCTCTGAAATGATGATTGGGAGGTGAATGGGAGTGAAGGGAGGTGAGGGAAACTGATAAATGGTGCTGAATTTAACACTTGAGGCTAAGCCACCAAATGCCTAATTAACATTTAAAAGGAAGAGAGTTGCCCTGCAGGTGAGAAAAAGGGATGCTAAATTATTTTGAAAAATTCAGATGTCAGGTAAGAATGGGGAAGATTTACATGTTAATGGGATCCTCAGCAGGGGAAAAAACCTTGGAGTGGTGATGGCAGACAAATAGATGCACCCATCTGCACCTTCAGATGTTACCTAAATTCAGGTAATCCCACACTTTTTTTGGGGACAAAAATAAAGAGCAAAAACTTGTGGTTGGAAGAGATGGCCTGTGAAAGAGCCTCATGTTGCTTGCAAACCATCTTTCTATATTGCAGGCCTTCCCACAGCACAGCAGTGCAAGATATAACCTGCGGCTGCTTTAATGTGTGTGTGGGTTTGGGTGCCCAGAGCTAAGAGCTGAGCACTGAGGAGGGTGCTGGTTTCTGTGAACTCAAAGAGAGGAGACAGAGACCAGGAGCATCTCTGATGGGATGTGACACACACAGCTGAGCCCAGCTCTGAGTCTTCCTGAGATCACTAATGACATTGTAGGAGAGTACTTGATCTGGCCAGGCTTGAATTTAGACTTTAAACCAGATGATTGGGTTTTTATGGTTTGCTTTGTTTTGTTTTTTCCTGGTATAATATGTTTTCCTTTCTCATTTTTGTACTTTTTTCTTTCCCCAGTTAGGATCTTTAGAGTGAGCCAAGTTTTACAGCAAACAACCACAGCTTGCCCATGCCTTCTCTTGAGAAGCTACACCTTGTCCTGAAGCACCCTTTCAGGGGAATCTATAAACCAGTTGCATCTTCTGAATTTATTTCATTTTTTGTTCACTTTAATAACCTTTCAATGAAACTCAGGCTGGTGACAGAAGCAAATAGCTCTAGAGCACTATGCTGTCATCTTGCTACTGAAAAATATTTTACATGAAGTGTTCAACAGCCATGGCAATGGTTTTTTTGGTGGTTTTTTTTTTCCCCTTCTGTGTTAATATGCAGGGGCCTAATAAGCTTGCTGAACACTTCTGCAGAATTATCCACTGCAGTTAATTCAGCCTAGGCAAGGCATTTGGGCCTGTGGAGGAGCTCTTAGAGATGTCAAGCATTTTATAAATCAGATAATTTTCCTTGGTCAGTAAAAGCCGTGGTGATCCAGTCTCTGGGCAGATTGCACTCTTCAATTGAGATGCTAAACTTGGGTTCCTTTCAGCAGCAGAGTGAGTCAGCTCCAGGCAAATCTGAGCATTCCAGCGGAACTAAAACAAACATAAAGTGGAACCAATCCTAAATATATTTGCATCGAGATCTCAGCAGACATTGTTACAGCTTTCTGTGCTTTATGTGCCTTTCTCATTGCCCTGTGAAATATTTTTCCGTGAACTTAAGGTTTTAAAACCACTTGAAGTTGTTGATTCTTCTACTTATGCCTCTTCCTCCATGACTTAAATTTTAAAGGGAGAGAACTTGAAGCTTTTGCTCTGTTTTGCCTGGGCAGCTGCTAGCAAGAATTTGTGTTCTTCAGAATGCAAAAAAATAGGGACAGAGAGAAAGAAAAAAAGATATGAAAGCACTAGATAATTTTTATTGGTGTGTGAGGGGATGTACAACACCAGAGTGGGGTACTTGGAGTGTCCCAGCACCTGCAAGACTGAAGCCTTGCATTTAAACTCCCTGTAAGCAGGACAGGATCCTGGCTGCAAACAGAACCCTGTCCTGGTCTTATGCACTTTTCTCACTATAAAAAAATTATAGGAGTTGATACAGTTTGTATGCATAAGACTATAGAGAATCATTCAAAAGTGAGTTAAGGTAGCTGAAGTATCTCTGATTTTATCTCCTTGTTTCACTCCCCCAGCAGCAAGGGCAGCAAACTCAGTTTGTGGATGGGGTTTTAAATGAGTTAGAGCTGACACTAAAGTGAGCCTGACCTTTGAATAGGTCCTGAACTGGTAGGTAGAGCATTATCTGTCCTTACTGATGAGTTTAAATGTTTCAGACTTTTATTAGAATGGCATTGGTGGTGGCAGTGGAACTAAATAATATGCTTTTATTGTTAGTATAATGTAGCGGGAGGAGCCATTCTTGCTCCTGAAGCTTGACGAGCTGCTGGTCTCTTCCAGGACTCCAGCCACCACACAGCGCTTCCAGGGTAGAAGTGCAGTGGGAAGAGCCTTTCTTGCTCCAGAGGCTCGAGGAGCTGCTGGCCTCTCCATGCCTTGTGCCAGAGTGAGCTCCCTCGGTGGGTGTGTGTCCCACCTTTATTGGCCCCCTGGTAATAGGGGGCCTGCCCTAACCAGGCACACGTGGACTCACACCCACTCTTTGGCAACTCGAGGCACCTGGTTTATCTTGTTTCTCTACAGTATAACTTTTCAGGTCCTGCTCTTTTAAGTTGTGATGTTTGTAAGATGCCACTGAGCTAATGCAAAGAAAATGGCTAAAACATCTCCCTGTGCCCCTCATTGAAATAAGCAGGTATCAGGCTTTTGGGGTTATGGGGGCTCTTGATATCAATAGAAATAGTTTGCAGTCACTATGAAGAGTGAGTAAGGAACCCTGATCTGGTCATCCAAGTAGGTAAAGAAAATACCAAATCTACTTCTCTGGTGATGCTGAAGTGGTTTCTCAGAAGCAAATTTTTCCTACAGCTCTTGAGGTCAAGTTTAATTAAGAGTTCCAGGTACTCTCAGGGAAGATTTTTGTTGTTGTTGTTCCTTTGCTTTTTGGAAATATGTTGCTAGCCAGAATTTGAATACAGTTATAGAAAATATTAATAATGGATATACCACTGAAATCTGATTGTGTTTGAAAAACCCTATATAAAATAGCCAAATGATTTGTCATCAATTATTTATTTGCTTTATTATATTTCAAACCAGAAGAAATGTATGTTCTTTTCAGTCAGGATTTTAGATCAGCTTTTCAGTCCTACAAGCATTAGCTGCAGAGTATGTATATTTGATGAATAGGTTTGGCTGACTTCTGGCTCTACTTGTGTAGACTTGCAATGTAAGAAGAGGGTGGGATAGAAGTGCTCTGTATTTACAACAGTCTCATTGTAGAGATGCCAAAAATATTTTTTTGATAGAGCAGTAAGAAGCAAGGACACTTTGCAGTTATAGATGGTCAATGACAAAAAATGTTTAAGAAATATTTTCATACAATCCTGTTATTAGAAACAGCCGTGCTGGTCACTGGTGATTTTCTAAAATGATATCAACATTTTGGGGCTGTAATCCAGATTTTTGGCAAGTCTTTGTACAAGTGACTTAAAAGAAGCTGTTACCTAAGTACTTTGGAGTTTTCTGCTAGAGAGGCTCAGGAAAATTGAACTTTTACTCCATTGGTATGGAGATTTCTGGTTTTTTATGGTTTGAACTGAACCCATACTGTTCACCACCGAATACCTCCTAGGTGGTAGTATTTGACACATATATCAAGATAAAAATTCAGAGGTGCCTGATCTATGTGTATGCAAAAGCATATTTAAGCACCTTTCTATGGTTTCCTCTCATTATAATACATGTTATAGAGTCTCATGTCATTAAAGAGTTCATCCTTAGACAAAACTATTGTGAAGACACCAGGTATGATCCATATCTTAATGCTGCTTTTTACCAGTGTTGCAATATGAACAGATAAGGGTAAATGTAGGTTACTTGTGTCTTGTATAAATTCTTTTATACTGCTAGAAAAGTGCAAAGCAGCAGATATAAATGATAACTGGATTTTTGTGTGGTTCTTTTATACTGGAGAAGCTTTTTGAGCAATAGAACTCGTTCTTCTGGGCAGGAAAGCTTTAATAATATTTACCACTCTAGAGTATTATTTTTTGACATCTTAATTATCACCTGCCCCATAAAGTGGTGATTGGTAGTGTTATGAATCCTAATCTCTGTCAATAAAATACATTTTCCTGTTTGGTTTTTGTGCTGTTCTATTTTTTTTTCTTCCCTCAATTTGATTATTGTATAAAACTCACCCATGCAAGTCAGACATGAAATGTCAGCGAGTAGGATCCCATCCACCTTTTTCCTTCTGCCAGGAGGTGCAGAGCAAAGGGATACAGTGGAAACCTTAAATGACTCAACCTCCAAAAGGGTTATGTGGAACAGACTGAAACTGTGCCTTGCCCTCAGTGATGTAGGGAATAAAAGGTGGTGTATAAAGTCATAAGAAATTGTGTACAAGAGTTGGTGTTATTAGGTGCTAGTTCAGCCCTGGCTGGAGTTCTGCTTTATGCCCCAGTGAAAAGTCCTTTGCATCCATGAGAATGTTCTTCAGAATAAGGGAAGAACAATAAAAATGAACTTGTTAGTTCTGAAAAAGCCCCTTGCCCAAGCAGAGAAAGACTTTCAAAGAATTTGGCTTGTTCTTATGGAAAACTGTGCTGCTGAAGTTTTGCAGATCAAATGCACCGGCCCACAGCTGTACAAATTCTCTTTCACAGAGGATGAATGCTGCAATTTACTGATGTACATTTTGCTTTTCATAATATTCACAAAACCAGTTTACGGTTCAGAACATTCACAAAGCTGCCATTTCAAAACTGCTTCTGAACACACGGCCTGGTTTTAAAACTTTTAAAAGCAGTTGGTTTGGTTTGCTGTGGTTTTTTCTTTCTTCCTTTTCTTTTTTTTTTTTTTTTTTTTTTTTTTCCCCTTTTCTTTCTGCAGGTGTCTTAGAAAACCAGAACATGCTCCAGCCACAAATGAAACAAAAGTTTGGAGGGAAGACCTGAATTCCCCAGCCAGAATGTCAGAGGGTTTTTTGGTTTTATTCAGTATTTCTGGATGCTCCCAGGGCTGTATTTACTGTAACTGTGTTATCACCTAGGTCAGTGCTTGTTCAAATGCAATTAACAGAGTGAATGAGGGATGTCACAGCTCATGTCCTAACACTGAGCAAGAATTACAAGACAGAAAATTAACTTTATCCTGGCCCAAACCAGGACACTGCATAACTAGGTTATGCTGGTTATGAGTGTGATGGTCTCTGTGTAGATGAAGCACTGGTTTGTATTTTTTTTTAGTTGATTTTGAGTTACCAGCAAAATAAGTGCAGATCACCCTGTATCATGCTGTGAAAATGGCTGCAAAGGAGTGAAACTTCTCTTGTGAAAACACCAAGGAGTATTCTCCATAAACCTATTCTTACCACCAGAAAAAATGAACACCATCTCTCTACTAGAGCCTAGCAAAAGATGGTTGAGCTTTTGGTTCATTTGGCCCTCTTGTTGCTGATAACAATAAATCAATGTTGCACCTTTTCCCAGTTGATCCCTGTGAAGTGCTTTTAAGAGGCAGATGAGCAAAAGGAGCCTGAATGAGGCAGAGGAAACTTGTTCAAAGCAAATCCCTGCAATCCCAGCTGCCTGGATGCCCCATTGCAGGCAGGAGTGGGTTGGTTGAATGATTTCAGTGTTTGGATGCATTTCTTTAAAACACAGGCTTGAACTGTTGGTTAGCAAACTGTTGCCAAGGCTTTATGCACTGGGGATACTGGGATGGAGGGGAAAACCACATTGCCACAGATGCAGGGTAGTTTTATTTTATTTTATTTTATTTTGTCTGTCTGCATTGAGTCAGCACCATGGCAGCTGTTCTCTTTTCAAATAGCTTTGTTTTCCTGAGGCATGGTCTATACTTATTTCAGGAAGTTGTAGAGGAAGGGGAGCAAGTGAAGGACCCCAGATGAATTTCTGAACACAACCATTCTCACACTATTTAGGAGTAAATTTTATATCCAGGCATACTTTTTCAGATGATACAAAATGGAAGTTTTAAGACTGAACAGGATGAACAGTTTTATTCTGAAAGGATGGGGTGTTTGTATTTTTAACAGGGTGTGTGAATGTGTGTGTCAGGCCTTGAAATATTATAGCCATGCCCTTTTTACAGGTGGGAAGTTGAGATGTAGCCTTCAAGTGGTTTGCCCAACACTTCAGAAAGTCTGACAAAGCTAAAAATAAGATAAACTCAGCCTTGCCACTAGCAGAGAATTTCCAGAGAGTGCTTTTGGGGCAAGATCTGCATAATTCCATTTCTGAGTCTGAGGCCATCTGAGTAAGGTTTGTTAGGTCTGCTGTAGTGATTTGCAGCCTCATTTGGCTGTTTGCTGCTGTCTTGCAAAAATGTGGAACTTCACTGAATGCAGATCTTTGAAACAAGTAAGGAAGGCTTTTAACACTGGAGAGATATTTTGTCTGCAAAATAAATACACCAAAAATTCAGTATCTGAATAAGAATGACTTTCTTACAGCAGGTTTTCTTTCCTTTGGAGATATACCCTATGTTCAGTGCTTTTCCTTATTTGTTTTGTTTTCCAATGCAGAGTTCAAGAACTTTCTATCCTTCCTGCTCTGAGAATACAGTGCCTCTTGGGATAGGTAGGATGTCTACTTGGCACTAAGTTAACTTCCCTCCTTTTATAGATGTCACCAACAGTTTGTTAAATAGTTGTAGAAGTTGAACATCTTGGCGAATCAGGGAAGTGTCAGGCAAATTTTAAAACACTAGTGCTGAGCTTTTTATTTGAAACTGGGGAGAAGTGCAATGTAGTCTCTCTAAGGTAATTTGTATTCAGTGGATTCTCCCTCAATGTCCTCTTAGATTCACCATGAGACACTTGTCACGAGTCAGCCAAAGGATTAAGAGAGAAAACTTTGAGTTGCTCAGAATTTCACTGCCATATGCTTGGCCTTAAAAGATGTGTTAAGCATCAGGTGATTCAAATTGAAAAGCTCAGCAGCTTTATAATCTGCTGGTCTCTAAAGTCACTCCAAGTCCAGATGCCAGAAGAAGCAGCTCCAAGCCTGGCTCATTGCTGTGTGCATTCAGAACATCTCAGCCCTGCTGCTTTAGGAGCAAAGATCCAAAAAGGAAAACTCTTAGCCATTTCTTTCCTGTCATGGAGTAAGTACCTGAAAATAATGATATGCTTTTACTGGAAATATTTGGCATCAGTGCTGTGGCTCCACCATTAACATTTTCTACAGTTTCTTTCCAGACTGCCAGTTCTTTTTTATTAGTGCCTTGTTAGCATGATGAAGTGATGACAATCTTCTGTCTCGGCCTAGATGCAGCCAAATGACATAGGAACATTTGTCTACAAAAGTAAGTGAATAAAAGACTGAAATGGCCAATTAATAACAGCACCTGCCTTACTTTATCTGTAGAGACTGCCCATCCATGCACCACAATCTCTCAGGGTTTTGTATATGGAATATAAGGAGAGATGCTTCTGTTTTAACTAGATCCAAGTACAGTTCTCCAAAATATTACTTATCCTTTTAGGCCTTACACTTCATCCCTTTCCAAAAATCTGAGTTCTGCTGTTGGGATACCAAGTCATTGGCAAAAATGTCTGTGCTTAATGGCTCTCTGAATAGAGGATGGTTTATCTAATTGAGGGCTGATATTGAGCTATATTCTTTTTATCACTGCCACAGAAATAGAAAGCAAATACCCTGGAATGTTGAATGGGTTTGAATCAAAGTTTTGATCAATTCCAGTTGGGGTCTTATATTTACAGATGGTCTTTTAACTGTATACTTCATTTACTTACAAATACAATTGTTCTTGACTTTGGAAAGGTCTGTGTCTACTTCATCTTGGGCTTTTTCCTACTCAAATGAGACACAAACAGCTCTTGTTTAGCACGGTTTTATGTCTCTGCATTAGGTAAATCCACAGGTAAACAAACATGATGCTATTGAACCACTGTCAGGAAATAAAATGTCATTTTGCTATCTAAAATGAATATTCCCATACCTTTCCCCACCTTTCTGTGGCTAACTCACTTTTCTGGTCAAAAGCACCACGAGTTGTAATATAAAGTCAGGCATCTAAGGTGTCCCTTTTGGCTTCTCTTAGTTCAACGTTGTCTCTTTACTCTTGCTTTACTACAGACACTGGTGTTCAAAAACAAAACCCCAGGAAAGGTGTGCGACTTGCTTAGCTGATACCATTTAACTTGTGTCTGCCCTCTGTTTTTCTTTATCTTCTCCCATGTTCTAGATTTGTCCAATTTAGTCTGCATGCCCTTAGGGCAGGTCACAGCTCAGTGTGTATTAATTAATGTTTGAACCTCTCTATTCACTGCAGCATGTCAAGCACATCCTCTCCTGGCTGGCTGAGACCTGATGAGCCGTAGGAAGTTTATAAAGCAGTGTTTGAAATGAGTCTCCGTGTAGTCATTAGAGTGCATTCATTGTCTCTTTGCCTATCTCTTCCCTTACTGTTTTTCCCTTCGATTCTCCTTGACCCAAAATTACACTCTCATTTGCCACCAATTTTCAGTCCTCTTTACCTGGTCAACTCCTTATTTCAATCCTACCACAAAATATTTAGAGGCACTTTTACATTCCCTTCTTGAATAAAGTCTAATGCTTTGGAGGGTCAGTGCTGACCCTGCCCTTCATTTTTTTCGGCTTTGAGATGTAAGGAAAAAGGATGGATATTTGTCTTATCTGCTTTTATCCTGAGGACAGCTGGCTTCTGGAGCTTATAGAAGGTGACAAGAATCTAAACAGCCCCCCTGTAATCCACAAGGAAACAGTCAGTGATCTATTGAACTGCTTGGATCCCCATAAGTCTATGGGACCTCATCACCAAGGGTGATGAGGGAGCTGGCAGAAGAGCTCACCAAGCCTCTCTCTATCATCTACTAACAGTCCTGGCTCACTGGGGACATCCCAGATGATTGGAAGTTGGCAAATGTCACACCAATCCACAAAAAGGGCTGGAAGGAGAACCCGGGAAACTCCAGGCCCGTCAGCCTGACCTCAGTGCCTGGCAGGGTCATGGAACAGATCATCCTCAGTGCAATCACACAGCACCTGCAGGATGGGCAAGGGATCAGACCCAGCCAGCACAGGGTTAGGAAGGGCAGGTCCTGTCTGACCAACCTGAGCTCCTTTTATGATCAGGTGACCCGTCTGGTGGATGAGGGGAAGGCTGTGGATGTGGTCTATCTGGACTTCAGCAAGGCCTTTGACACCGTCTACCACAGCATTCTCCTGAAGAAGCTGTCAGCCCACAGCTTGGACAGGAGCACCCTGTGCTGGGTTAAGAACTGGCTGGAGGGCCGGGCCCAGAGAGTGGTGGTGAATGGGGCTGCATCAAAATGGCGGCCGGTCAGTAGTGGTGTCCCCCAGGGATCAGTGTTGGGCCCAGTCCTATTTAATATCTTTATTGATGATTTAGATGAGGGGATTGAGTCCATCATCAGCAAATTTGCAGACGACACTAAGCTGGGGGGAAGTGTCGATCAGCTGGAAGGCAGGAGGGCTCTGCAGAGGGACCTGGAGAGACTGGAGAGTTGGGCTGATTCCAACGGGATGAGGTTCAACAAGGCCAAGTGCCGGGTCCTGCACTTTGGCCACAACAACCCCATGGGGAGCTCCAGGCTGGGGACAGAGTGGTTGGAGAGCAGCCAGACAGAGAGGGACCTTGGAGTCTGGATTGACAGGAAGCTGAACATGAGCCAGCAGTGTGCCCAGGTGGCCAAGAAGGCCAATGGCATCCTGGCCTGTATCAGGAACAGTGTGGCCAGCAGGTCCAAGGAAGTGATTCTGCCCCTGTACTCAGTGCTGGTGAGGCCACACCTCGAGTCCTGTGTCCAGTTCTGGGCCCCTCAATTCAGGAAGGATATCGAGGTCCTAGAGCAGGTCCAAAGGAGGCAACTGGGCTGGTGAAGGGACTCGAGCACAGATCCTATGAGGAGAGGCTGAGGGAGCTGGGGCTGTTCAGGCTGGAGAAGAGGAGGCTCAGGGGAGACCTCATCACTCTCTTCAACTCCCTGAAAGGAGGTTGGAGCCAGGGGGGGGTTGGGCTCTTTTTCCAGGCAGCTCTCAGCAAGACAAGAGGGCACGGTCTCAAGTTGTGCCAGGGGAGGTTTAGGTTGGAGATTAGAAAGAATTTCTTTACGGAGAGGGTGATCAGACATTGGAATGGGCTGCCCAGGGAAGTAGTGGATTCTCCGTGTCTGGAGATATTTAAAAAGAGACTGGATGTGGCACTCTCTTGAAGGATTTCTTATTAAAAAGTGAATTGGGACTGCTGGTCACACCCTTTTTGTAGTGAAATGAGGCAACCAGGTGCCACTAATTACCAGGTAATGGGCATGAGCCTGTGTTAAGCCCACCTGTGCCTGATTAGGGTGGGCTCCAACTGCGCATGAGCAGGATTAGGGGGCCAATAAA
The DNA here is from genome assembly GCF_003957555.1 of Calypte anna. Lineage (NCBI taxonomy): Eukaryota > Metazoa > Chordata > Aves > Apodiformes > Trochilidae > Calypte > Calypte anna. The sequence goes on along the minus strand of NC_044254.1, from coordinate 24,494,414 downwards.
AGGTGAGGCCTGAGGCACAGCCTCAGCTCATTCCTCAGCAAGCCAGTAGAGAGGTCAGTTGAATCCGGAGCAGTAGCACTGAGCCAGGCTGACCAGTCCTGAGGGCAACAGACTCAGAGCACTATTTGTGAGTTCCTGCTGGAACACCTGTTTGGACCTTGGAGCGCCGTGCCCTAAGAGAGGTTTGTCTTGCAACACCATTTATATTTATTTCTTTGTCTTCTGCAGCCTCTATTTTAACAACTTCCTCCACATCAACTTCTGGTTATTCCATGTTTTCCAGCCATCCCCAGTCCTGCTGCATTCTTGTGGTTGCCAGGTGCTTTCCTGTTGCCCTGTATCCATGTACTATCTCAAGAGTTATTCAAAGTGTTGAGAACTCCAGGAGTGAGAGCTGTTTTTCTGCATGTTTAGTGCTTTTTTGAAAGGCTACAGAGAAGATCTTGTAAATCTGCAACAAAAATTACATTATGCAGAGTAGTTTTATGGTTTGTTTTTTGAAGAGGAAAACAAACCACAGAAAGAGGAGTCCAATTTAGCTTCTTGATACTTTTTTTTAGGTAGGTTTGCTGCAGTGTTTTGAGGTCAGCCTATTTAAAAGTTACCAGTGAAGCCTGTGCCTTTCCAATAATGTTTCTTGGAGCAGAGTGATATTTTAATCTCCTTCCTGCTTGTCTGCTGCTTCGGCCAGGTGTTGGGAATGAGAGTGAAAGGTAGGGATTTGCTAGCAGTGATGCAGCTGACAACAGAGCAGTTCTGGATGTCTGGAGAAGAAGTAAAAATTGGGTTTCCTGCCCTTAGGAGTATAAAAAGAAAAGGCTTGTTCTGAGAGAAAACCTTATGACTTGGTGAAAGAGGTTGTCTCTTATATCTAGTTTTACTGCATGCTAAATAGACTGTGCTTGACCTGTGTCTCCAAGCACTCGTGTATCTGTCTGCCTCTCTAATTGCCACAGTCTTCCATTTAAGAAATATTTTCAAAATAGTCAGTTACTTCTTGGCCTTATGGGTGCCTGCAGTTTCCTGGGTAAATCTGTTTGTGCAGTGATGCTCTTACCTCTCCCAACCTACCTGATGTTCCTCTTCAAGCCAAAGCCCTAGAGCTCCTAAATTAAGTCTGAAATGCAACATGGAGGTGCCTGTGCAATACCATCAGTGTGCTCAGAGCATACCTGGCATCTGCTGCTCCCTGCATCGGAAAGGGAAGGGGCAGAGTGCTGAGTGACAGGACAGTCCTGGGAAGGGACATGAAAATACAGGGTGGGATAAGAAGGGTACAGTGTGTGCTGAGGCACAGCCACCTCAAGCACCTGACATGGCTTGGGTATTAAATGGGAAATGAATCCTTGGGGAATGATCCCAAGCAATGGGCAAGGGGTCCAATTCTGTTGGTGGTCCCTCAGTCTCAAAAAAATCAGGTCACTTCTTCAAGCACAGCAGCCCCACTCCTCTCTTGCTCATCTTCTCTGAGTCCCTGTATCACACACATTGTGTGGAAAGCCTCAGAGCCTGGCTTGGAACTGGAGCAGCAGTCCCAGGGTTCAGAAATTTAGTGCTAGGTGAGAACTGGGTCTCTACTGAGGAGGGGGGGGGGATGGAGGATGCTCATTTGGCACCACATTTTTGCAAAATTGTTTGAGAATTTTCAGCACAAGGTGTGTGGGGTTTGTGTTGTGTTGGGTGGAGAGAGCTTGTGTGATAGCCAAATACTGCTTGTGGTTTTCATATTAATAAAAAAAATTGTTGATGCCTAGTGGGTGTACCTCTGGACTTCTATGTCTGCAAGAAAGCATAGAGAGGAGATGAACTGCTAAACAGGAGAGAATGGGTTTATTTTGTTAATTTCAACAGAATTGCCTCTTTTGCCATCATCTGAGCAACAAATCGGAGCTGGTAGATTTTAACTAAGAAAAGGCAAATTGAGTCTTTTATAACTGGAACCAGTAGATGTCAGCAGTTCCTTTCGAAATGGCTCTGGAAATGCAGCAGTAAAGGAACTGACTCGTTCATATCCAAACTTCTCTGTGATATAAAAACATTTGCTCAGAAAATCAGAAACTGTACAAAATATACCAGCAGATGAGAATGGGCAGCCTCATTCTAGGTGTTGGTGAGAGTGGCATGAAGAAACATGGAAAAATTTGGTCTTAATAAAATATCAGTAGCATCTATTTAAGGTATAATCTCTGCTTATTGGGACATTGCATGACATGGCTTTCATTTTTATGGAAGCCTGGTATAGTCTTTAAAATGTGAGAGCTGTGGTTTTGTTCCTGATGGAAGAGGTGGTAGATATTTAAGTATATATTTTTTCATGTCTAAAGTAAAATGCAACATCACATGTTACTGTAATAGTCAAATTTTTAAACCCTTATTTGCTGTATGCTTTTAGAAGCATGAAGATTGTATGAATTGGTTTTATTCTCTGCGAATCAAGAAGAGTATTACTGAAATCTAAATTGATACTCTCTCTAAAACTACCCCAGAGAGATGAAACTGAAGCACATAATGTCCTTATTGCTGGTTTTTGGGCTGTGTTGCTTAAAGTGCTTAAATTGATGTCCTTATCCTGTCCCACTCCTTTGACCTTGAGCCAATATCAAAAGGGTTTGCAAAAGCATCTGAAGATAATACAGTTTCTTTAGCTTGAGAGACAGCAGGGGGAGCTCACACCCATTTGGTTCAACTTGCCAAATATTGGTTATTAAAGACATTTTAAACTAGGCCATTTTATTTACATGCATACACACAAGCACCTACCCACCCACCCACCCTTTTAGAGATGTCTATGGATTCTGAGTGCTTATCATCTCTACCCTAGCAGATTGTTGAAAAAGTCTCATTCTTGTATCCTCCTGCCAGACATTTCGTAAAAAGAAGGACCAAAGGAACAAATATTTAAAAGCAGACATGAAAAATGATTTTTATTCTCTCAAGGGAGGGGGAGAGAAACAACATCTCCCTCCATCATGTGGTCAGGAGTTGATACTCTGCTGAAGAATTGCAGTGCAGCTTTGCCAGCCCAGACCTCTAAGGAAGATGGATGCTTTTTGAGTATAGTCATGAAGAAGTTAAAACCAGGCAATTGTCAATATTTTTGCATGAAATTCATAAAATCAACTTTTTTTTTCTCAAAACAACTGTGAAAAGATGCATTCTGATTCATCTGATTGCATTCATGCTAAGCTGCTGTCTTTTTGTTTCGTGTGAATAAAAATCAGGCTTTTACCATAGACCCACAATATTTTCTTGGAATATCACTTGGATGAGTGAGTGCAAGGTGAAGATTTAGCCCGTGGAAGATCTTTTCAGTTACAGTCCTCAGCTAAATGGTGTTGCTTTTGTTATATTGTGTGTATACATCTGATGTTTAGAGGACTCTTAACTGGGTTATGATCACTGTGTGTGAGAGAAACACAATTTCTGCATCTTAGGTAAGGAAGCATTTTGAAATCATTCTGGCAGGGGACAGTTAAGTGACTTTCCCAAGGTCACAGAGCAGACAGCTGGCACTGCTGGGAACAGACACCTTATCTCCTCAAGTTTCTGTGTGGTGCTCATCTACAGTGCCACGTCATTGCCTGGGGAAAACAAAGATATTTTCTGCTGGCCTTTAAGTTTTCAGTTGTTTGTTAAAGTATCATGTATTATTTCCCCAGATACTTTTTCATTGTAACCGAGAATGTTTTAACCTGTTGATTGTATTGATTTTTGGTGTGGAAATAGCAAGCTGCTCCATTACAAACTAAATTTCAAGGGCACGAAGATTGTCAGAATGGAAAAGCCACTTAGCTCAACACAGTTGTACCTTTTATTTTTATCTCGGTCAGGCATAGAAAGAGCCTGAGAGGTCCTAGCCCTATTTTCTCTGTCCTGAATGGAATCTCGATTGCTTTAGATGCTGCAAGAATTGGGAGGAAAAAGTAAAGCTCACCTTCTATATGAGCTGGCATGGAGCTGGCTGTGCTTGTGCTATCTGAAAATACAGTGAGAATCCAGCCTGGATGTTCAGCCTCCTGCCTTTGCATTGTCCTGGCTGGGTGCTGCTGCTGGACCACATCTGGGGCACTTATTGTGAGATGTTCCTCTCTGAAACAGTGACAAGTGGTGACTGTTCTACTGAGCATCCAGACAGGACCCTGTAAAGTACCACCAGCCTTTCATTATCTATATTCTTCTAAACTCTGAATTTATTTCTGTGCCCTGTCTCCCACCACTCTCTTACTTTTTTTTTTTTTTTTCCTTTAATTGCAGCTCTAAGCTAGGATTATGGCTTTTAGGAATTGTCCTTCAGTCCTTTCCTTTGGCTGCATACTGCATAATTTTTCCATTTAATATGGATTTCTCGTTTTGGTCAATTGCTCCTAGTCCTATTACTTCATAGTAATCTACATTTGATGCACATTTCCCTTTACAGGCCCTGCCATCTCCCTCAGAAAATCATTCCCTATGCATGATGGGCCTGAGCCAACACAGCCTGAAACTCCGTGGCAATACTGCTGCTGTTCCCAATGAATTTGAAACCTGAAGCTAAGGAAGAAAACCCATGGCAGCTCCACAGGTGAGTGAACTGGATTCATGCAATCCTTAGGCATGTGGGTGGAGAAGGAAAAAGCACTTCTTCCAGGGTGTTTCTGTATCCTACCTCATCATCTCTTGAAGGAAGTGCCACAGTTCTCTCCCCCCTTGCCCCTCCAGAGGGTTTTTGAGTTGCCTGTCTATACATCCCTTGTCTGAATCCATAGGAAGAACTATTGCTTGCTGGTTATTGCATGTAGCAGTTCAATATTGGATTTTTGCTGTGCCCCAAGTGCTCTCCAGCAGTGGAGGGCAGGGGGCTTCTGCTTCAGGGGTGGTCAAGATGTGAAAGGCAGAGATGGAGGGGGTTACAGGTGGGTACCTGACTCTTTTTCCTGTCTCCAGCTGCTTCCAGCAAACCTGAGGAAGGTGAAGCCTTATTTGATCATTGAGAGCAAAGGGATGTGATGGGAGAAATAGAAACTGCAGCTAGTCTAGGCATATCTTCTATTTTTTTTTTTTTGTGATTTTAATGCGTTCCCTGTAGTGTTCTAAAATAAAGACTAGAAAAAAAGATTGTGTATATACCATTCCTCCCCTGCCTCCCCCATCAGCAAGTTCTTAAACCACTGAGTTTCTGGCAGCTGTGGCGTGACAAAATGATGTTTAGGGTAGCTCCCTCTTTGGCACCGGCGAGAATGAAACTGGGGAAGACATGAAATTAAAAAGAGCTCGTTTAAAATTGAGTGCTGATTACCCACTTCCATAAATACATTGGAGCACAAGAAATTTATTGCACTTGGACATATTTGCAAGCTGCTTTTTGGAAATGCATCCTGAATAATAGACTTTTGCTGCTCGGCTGGCAATCTCCCTGTAGTTCTGCTGAAAAGCAACTTAGGCTGGGTTTTTCAGGGAGGTGGATTTCAGGGCTTAGTTTTCAGTCTTTCCATTGTGCATAAGAAAATACAGAAAGTACAGGGGAGCTTAAGAGAATGATTCTACTGTAAAATGCAAAATCACAGTACTTTTCCAAAAATGAGAAGTATAGATGCTGTTGGTTCAGGAGCAGACTAAATTTTAATAAACAGTATGGTCATTCAAGAATATAGCAATATAGACTAAAATGTTCTACAGTTTTTTTTTCTTCTGGTCTGTAATACCATTAAATCAAAGGAGCAGATATCTATAAAGCAAAGACATAACAATATTTCAAATCTGTTCAAAGAAAACTTTCTCATTTTTAGTATTGGTGACATTGTGCCAGTCCAGAGTATGAAGCAAAAAATTACAGGATCTTGGAAAGCAAAAACAGAGTGAGGAGTCTCTGGGTTTTGTGTGTAGGTTTTTGGTTTATTTTTTCTTTTAGTTCCCCAAAAGTGACACTGTTTTTTATGAATGTACTAAGCTGAACTTGACAACAAGCAGGAAATGAAACAAGTTATCTCTGAATAATGTGTATAAAACATTCTAAAATAAAGGAACCAAACAGAAACCAAATTACAGTGTGACATTCAGCTTTCTGATATCAAGACATTATTTAAAAACCACAAAACTCTCACATGAATCTGAGAGACCACAGGGTAGCCTGAAAATTCTCCTTTGATTTGACTGCCTCCAGAGCAGGACCAAAAGCCCCAAACTTACTTTCCCATTCCGTATTTTTATCCACTTTATTGCTGGAGTAAAAAAAAAAAAATCTATTCTCTGTTCTTAAATAACACATTGAATTTCCTTTGTACTTGTGTAAAGTCTGCATACAAATTATCAAGACATAAATGATAATTCCTACAATGTCTGGAAATGGAGTGTGAGCTATATGGGCTTGCTGTGCATTGCTACCATGGATCTCTAAACAAGGGCAAAGGAGACTGAATATTAAGGACAAAGTCCCATAACTTGTACAGGCAATGACAGGAGTGGGAACAGAACAAGTAGAACTGCATGCTCAGTCCTTTCACACTTAGAACAAACTGTTCCACTTAAAGACAGGGGAGGAATATTCCACTTAAGTGCCTTACTAGATGTGTTATAGGTCCTTAGTGTGAGGCTGCTAACAGCAGGAAAACTGGTATTTTACCAGTTCCCTGTGTGGAGATGGTTCATCCAGGCAGCATTCTCTCTGCCTATAGGTAGGCAAATGTCTGTTTACAACTTTACCATGGATTAAGCCCAGGAATGCAGTGTTTCACTCTTCCTTATGCCTTTGGCAGGCTGGGTGGCTTGTGAGAGAGCTTCAGTTCTGTAGAAATAATTTTTTTTTCTGTTAAAACCTGCAATTAATAGTGGTTACCCAGAGATTTTATATCTTTGAATTACAGGGTAGTACCAGGTACTATTTACTAATTGTATGGGTAGAAAGTACTTCAAGGTATGGAAAAAACCCCCTCATGTTAATAGCATAAAGCAAATGGAAAATTTGACAGATGAAAAGGTGCTTTGCTAACAAGGTGTGGCAGCTTGCTTGAAGACAGCATACTAGTAATGCTTAAATATCTTTATGTGTATATTTGAGACAACATTAGAGATGTTTGAGTTCATATTAACACCATATGACCTTCCATTTGAACAATGATGAGATGAAAGCCAGCAAAAAATACACATTGCCTGGGTTTCATGATATCTACAACAAACCTGAGCCAATGGTAAGAGCTACAAAAACTGTAGCATAGCATCAGTTATGTCATATAATATTGAAGAGATTAGAGAACAGAGAAAAATGATTCCTTACTGAAGGGTAAATAGACTTTTGATCTGTTAAGAGAGCACCAGAGCAGCTTTCTAGCCTTAGGAAATGACCTCTGATAGGGGGGAAAACAACCTGATAGGTGAAATAAATTTGTTTTTTGTTTTTTTTTTAAACCCATTCCTGCATGACAGACTTCACCCCATGTATGATCTATTGTATTAGTGATCAAACTGATCAGCAAACTGGAAATTCTGGAGAAAGTAGGAGAATGGGATTGGAATATTCAGGTCAGTACAGTAGCATGTTAGGATCTGCACAATGAGGGTGATATGTGAGTTCCTAACTATTCTGGGACAGGGATTGTTTTCATTGGAGGTAAGAAAAAACATATGTACAAGTTTAATCAGATAAATTTACATGGCCAAACCTCCTTTGTTTTGAATGCAGATCACTGGCACACATATCAACTACATGCCTGTCAAAGGCACTGCATAAATCAAGTGAGTGACACCTCCTCCCTATAGTCATTTGGATCTCTGGATCCTGTGGCTGAGCATCTTTAGGTGGGGAAACAAAAAGCTTTCTCTTTCTTGAGAAATCTGCCTTTTTCTTCAATGCTTGCTTATGTTGCTTGTACCAAAGAGGCCTCTGGTGGAAGTTTTACTGGAGTAAGCTGTTCAGAACCAAAGGGCAGGGTACCAGTGGACTTGTTTTCTACAGTAAACAGCAGAGAGAACCCTTGGCAGTAAGTTGAGAGTGATGGACAATATCTCTGAGGATGGTATGAGGCTCCACTTAGCAGTGTTGTAATTGTGTGACTCTGGCTTGTTTCTGGATTATTTTCTAAATGTCATTAGAGAATAACTGGAGTATCTTTTCATGTCTGTGTTCTGCTCGACGCTTCTGTGAGAGATGTTATTGGTGGAAGTTTGAAGTTCCTTATCTATTCTGCTATTGTCTGGAGTGCTGCTATTGTCTCTATCTGGGACACTGCACTGATATAAAAGTAAAACCTCAGGAAAGAAGAATACTCAATGCTTTAGTGAGAGCAGCCTTTCTTAGCAGGGAGAATGAGGGAAAAATAGCCAAAAAGAGAAGCAGAAAGGAGAGGGCAGGCAAAATAGTCAAATATGAAACCTTTCAATAGTAAGGTCTCAGTTTGATCTTTGAATACAGTTGAAGAAGAGTCTCTGCTGAGCACATGGAATTTCAGAGACAGGGACCTCAGCTGATAAGTTCCTGCCCTCAGCTTTAACTTAACCAATCTTAATTTCCTTTGAGACAGATAACAAGGTAGAAACATATCTGAAGGATCACAGCAGTGACCTCTGTCTGGCATTTGGTACTGGGGTCCCAGTGCTATGAAGGTCACTGTCTGTATGAGCTCTCAGTTCAGTAAGTTCAGAGTTCCTGGAAACATCTTTAACTTGTCTGCTTGTCTTTTATATGCATGTATTTATACATGTGTATAGGTATGTGGATATGTATGTTCTCCAAAATATGGATAACATAAAGGTAGATGTATATATTAATTCTTAATGTTTCTTTCTGGGCATTCTGCTTTCCTTGTTGATGTGTCTGGGGTTTTTTGCCCCCTCTCTTTCCACCAGTTTGTGCAGTAAGTTCCCCTGGGACTGTGTTCTCCTCATTCTCTGCAGAGCTAAACTTTTCATGTTGCTCCTCGTGCTTGGAGATGAGTCCTGGACAAGTTTTACTTGATCTAGAGGCAGTCTCCCATGACATGTAGTATCTGTTAAGAATGACATTTTTCAACAAACTTGTGGTAAAATACACCAGTATTTTATCAGGAATGGTGCAAGGGCAGTTCACTCCAAAATTAACTCACTCCTTGTTTAAAATTGCTTTTGATGTGGTTGATGGTGGCATTTCAAAGGCAGTAGCTGGTATCAAATGGGAAGAAAAGCAACAGTGAATTAAAGATTTGAAGAGATAAAAATGGTAATTTATAGGTGAGAAAGACTGATTAGAGATGTTGTTACTTTTTAGTTAATGAAATGACCTATCTAGTCAAACTGGATAATTCCCATAGTGAGATTTTTTTTTTTTCTTTATTGTCAGCTTAGCAGAAGCTCTCTCTTTCCTGAGTGAAAATGAAATGGCAATTTTAGCATTCTTAATTGGTTTGGGTCTTTTCCATGGTAGCAAGTGAACTGAAAAAACACTGCTTATGAACAGGTTATAAACTTAAGTCTAAAAACCATGCACTGTCGACATCAAATAAAAAAGTGGCTAATGAAAAGTCTTCAGTTTCTAATTTCACAGAGAGCTGATGTTGCTTTAAGGTGCAGTCCCTGCATGGAATGCAAGCAGTGAATGAATATGACTAATGAGAAGCAGAGATAATTTGTGGTTGAATGGTGTGTCTGCACTGAGAGTGACAGAATGCTTAGCCAAAACTACATATTATTCTAAATTCTATTGAAAGCAATGGTAGAAGTGTAGGAAAATGTTAAAATTATTTCTTTTAAATAATCTTTTTGTTCCCAGGTAAATCTGCAGGTGAATTAGAGGTGATATATAGTATGCTTGCAGTGATTCAGAAGCAAGTTATACACTCCAGAAGACAGAAAATATTACCAGTACATTTTTAGTACAATGACTTAACTGATGGTGGGAGAGGTGAATTAAGGGAATTAAGCTACAGGTGTCCAGGTGGGTATTACTGAAGATCAGCTAAATTTGACTGAAATAAAAGCCAAGATTTTTGCAGCTTAGCTATATTCATTGGTGATGTGCACCAGTGTTTTTTGGCTAGAATTCTGTGAGTTTCTTTCTGGCTGTTTTAGCATGTGGCTAATTTCTATCCGTATTTAAAAAAAAATTGTAGCAGAAATGATCTCCTCCATCATCTGGAATACTTTGTTCCTGATGGACTTTTCCTTTCTGCACATGATACTGAATATTAAACCTCATCTTCTGTCACCCCTGTTAGCTCTGCCTCTGTTTACTAGATAATTAAAAAAATTCATATTATGGTCCCGTAGCTTTTTGTTCCAGTTTTCCCTGTTTTTTCCATCTTCACACCTACTTTATTGCATTCATTTCAGTGAATTTCTCATCTCATTCAAAAAGACAAGGTTTCCAGCAATGAGGGTTCTTATAGTTCTATTTCTTGAAGTCTTAGAAGTTTAAACAAATGGTTAAAAGTCACACCCACAGAAACTGACTCTTGGAATTCTGAAGGACAGTTTATTTTCTGGTGCCCATATGACTTTTTTTTTTTCTTTGGGAAAAGGATGTTTGAATTTGGGATTTGTCACAGAATCTCTCCTTCCAATGGTTTGTTCTCAAAACTGCTCAATTCACTGCACTTTTACAGTTGTCCACTGGCTCAGGTTGTTAGGAGTTACATTTGGCACAGTTTTTTTGTAGAAGGAAACTACACTTTTCTTGCCTTCACTGCCCTTATCTGACCTCAAAATGCTTGTAGGTCAGCTATGAAGATAGTTTCTTCTCTAGAGGTAATGTCAGCTTTGTATTGTCAAAGCTGCAATGTCTCTGACAATAAGAATCAGATATCTGATTTATAGATTTTAGTAACCTAGGGAAGGCCATTACTTTCCTAACTTAACCAGTGCTAAAGAGTTGTGGCTGTGGGTTTTTTATTTTATTTTTTGTTTTCTTTCCAGCTTCTCTAAGGACTGGTTCTGCCCTATATAGAGTTAACAGAGGAGGAAAGAAATGCACACATCCCTTAAAATACAATTGCCCCTTAGTCTCTTCTGGTCATACATATGGGTCAGAGCTTTCCTATAAAGGTGATTTAACTGATGTATGTTAAAAATAACCCTTTTGTAGATACGGCTGCTTTAATTCCTACAGATCATATTTTTTTATTATTTTTAATGATGAGGAAGCAGATTAAAATTATGTAAAAGGGTCTTTTCTGATGCTACATCAGACCCCACCTCAGACTTGGAACACCAAGTGTTTTCTGGTTGTGACTGTTCAGTTATCACTGTGGATCCTAGTCAATAATCCTGGTATTTTTTCATTGCTTAACTTCTCAGAAATCTAAAAATATTTCAATAGAAATATTTGAAAAGATACCTGTGTGCTTTTGTCATGTTGGAGAGCTGCAGTTTTCAAAACGTTGAGGAATCATGCAAGTCTGCCTAATTAATAGGTGTTCAAAATCCCTCTGTCTCAGGGACAAATTGAGACCCACAGAATAAACTTTGGGTGTTATATGTAAACTGGCATGGAAGGTTTTTGGAAAACTTTGAGTACTACTCCAGTTGTCCATGAAGAAGCACAAGTAAATAGGGTTGAACATAGTAGGAAGTACTGAGCACTCTGGCTTTCTCCGAATGGAAATATTTACCCTGTCACTTTAACATATAACACTGTCATGCCTCTTTCTCCCTACTTTTTGTTGTGCTTTTAGATTAACTCTTCCTCTAGGAAATGCTCTTTCTACCTGTGTTTGGTCAGCAGCTATCAAATGGGAACCAGAGTCCTGAATGTGGTGTTTGTGGATCAGTCTGACACAGAATCCGATGAAGATGATAACGAAGGTCGAGGGTTTTGCCCTGCAATAGCTGTCCCCATTCTTGCAGGCTTCCCACTAATTCTGATTTATAGCACCAAACAATCCCCTCACGCCTCCAGTTTGGGGGATACAGCAATAAGGGAGGACAGGCAGCAATTATTCTGGTCAGCACCTGTGATGAGCAGAGGACACCAGTGCTGTCTGGAGGCACTGTTTGCCTGGGCTGAATTTGGAAGAATGAATCCACTTATTGATCCGTATGGATCCCTGCTGCAGCTGGAGAGCCATACATTCAACATAGGACCTTTCCTCACACTTGCCACACTTGGTTAATGATTAGTGATGAGGGGCAAAAAAAAGAACAGTGTGAAGGATGCCTGTGTCTGAGAAGAACCTGGCTGAATCAACATTAGTTTTCCTCCTCTTGTCTTGCCTGACCTGCAGGCTTATTATGGGAGTGACTGATGGCTCTGAGCTTGGTTTTTTAGCTAAGTCATGGTGTCAAGTGTGAAGGATTACACCATGACCTTAACAGGTAGAATGGCCTCTTGTTTACAGTGCTTTTGAACCCTGGAGGTGTGGTGCTGTAGTAGTCAAGAAGGGCCCACTTCAGAACACATCAGATCAGTTTTAAGATCTCTATGGTGATTGATGACTTTTTTTAAAAATTATATTTCTAAAAACGTTCAAAGAAAAAGGCAAAATATCAGCAGCTCACAGCACCTGGTTAAGAAAAGTAATGACCCAAACACTATGGGGAGAAAGCAGCCAAGGTGTCACCTTGTGGCCTTTGCATCCTTAGCATGCTGCTCACAGATTATCTCGATTTTCAGCAGAAATTATCAAAGATGAGAATCATCCTGACTTACATAAGCACAGCTGCTACTGTGAGGAGATTTGATCAGTCGTGTTCCAGACTTCTGAAAGCATTTGCTTTTTTATCTGCAACTTTATACTTTCATTTTTATTTTTATTTATTTATTTTTTTGGCTTGGGTGGGAAGAGGTTCGCTATGAATATTTATAACAAATCACTTCTACCAGAGGACACATTAAGTCTTGCAGCATAACAAAACTGAATTACCATGAAATAAACTTTCTTAATTAAACCAATTAAATTTCTTCCCAGTATGTAATTTAGGAACTCTGATAAACCCTGGTTGAAAAGGTTTGTTCTAGCCTTAAGCTGGCCTAAGAAAGGGTGAACATCTGGCCTGTATATGAAAGGCCTATTTAGGCCTTAGGCAGTGCACAAAACATTAGCTGCTGTCCACAGCATTGAATACTTTGTGTGGCCCCAGGGCTTTGCTAAAGGACAGTGGTATCATTAGGGCACAATCATGGTTACAGAATATGTTGTAACTAAGATAAGTGAGTCCTCAGACTTCTACCCCAGTGATTATTGCTGAATGAGAAGTATTTCTGCTTCTTCACATTTTTGCTGTGAAACTATCAATACAGATGCCTTGTTCTAAAAATGCAGTTTACACTTTCTGAATGTGGAGGTTGGCAAACAGCACCAGGTTTTATGAAATAGCATTTCCCATTTCTTTCCTGTATCACACTTCAATCTTTTCGCAGGTCCCATGACCCATAGGGCAAACTAGTGCTCTTAAAAGATCACTTTAAAGGTTACTGTGTAGAAATGGTGCCTACACCTTGCTGCATGATTTCTGCTACAGGGACTGTTGACAGAAGTAATGGTAACCAGTAGGAAAGAGATATTCCTGTTTTATGTGGAATTAACAAAAATGTGGCACACCTGTGAAAACTACTCTCTAAAATACTTCTGTTGCCCAACCTCAAGGCCTTAATTTTAGAGTTTTTGCAGGTTTACTCAAGTTTGAAGAAGACACAAGCTGTCAGCCCTGAAGGTGACATCTGCAGCTGGGTTTCTCATTAGAATTTTCCCTGGATGGGACAGTTTGGGAAATGAGGCTGAGGAGATCTTTCCAATTTCCAATCACTGGAACAGGCTGCCAGGGCAGTGGTTGAGTCACCATCCCTGGAGGTATTTAAAAACCCATGAAGATGTAGCATTTAAGACCATAATTTGGTGGTGGACTTGGCAGTGCCAGATTTACAGTTGGACTTGGTGCTCTTAGAGATCTTTTCTGATGTAAATAATCCTATGATTTTATGGGTTTTATTGGTGTTTCAGCAGGTGTGGATTTATGTTTGCAGCACAGTTATTTTATTTCATATTTAGAACTACATAAGCACTTCAGAAACACAGTCCCTGGGTAAATGACACCTCAAATGGCCCAGACAAAAAAAAAACAAAAAACCCACAAACCAAAACAAAAGGAGGCAGTGGAATTAAAAGTAAATAGTTGACTTGTAGAGAGACTTTAAAGTGAAATTCTGCTTAGGCTTCAGGTACAAAATGGTGGTTGAATCATAGGATCTTGTTTTAGAAACATATACTGTGCTACCATACATCTAAAAGTGTGGTAACTGCTGGTTCACATCTGGACACAGCTGTAATTATCAGCCAGGCTCATGAGTAAGGATCTTGTTGTTGCCTCTCATCTCCCTGCTGTAATAGTAAAGATTCTCCTGGCTGTGGTGAAGGCACCACAGACTTAATAGGATTTTATTATTTGAAGGTGTCTGCTTTAAAGCACTGTTCTTGGTCTCTTTGACAGAGTCCTAAATCTTTTTTAAGGGCATGATAAGAAGTGCCTCCTGTTCAGTTTGTCCCCTTTCCCTGTTTCTTTTGAGTTGTCTATGTTTAAACATAAATAAGATCTGTAGGCTAAGGGCACTGTTTCTTTATTAAATGAGCAGAGAAGCATGAAGAAAAAGCAAACAGGGAGAAGCAGCCCACTCAATAAGGACATGAGAAGAAAGCACATGTCAGAAGCTAGTGGGGCCACCTTAGCTGCCTGCCTCCCCCTCTCCAATTCCCCTTCCCTTCTGTGCAAAAAAAAAAAAAAAAAAAGGAAAAAAAGATCAGAGAGAGCAAAGACCTGGTAAAGGCTTTTGAAAGAAGTTACTGTCCCTTAGCTGACATTTTCATGCTTGTTTAGAAGCAACTTTGTCAAGATAGAGGCAACTTTAAGGTAAATGCAGGGACACTTGAAAAATACCCTGTCATCTAAGATTGAAACATAATGTGACAACCAGTAGCCTGCTGCCTTAGGAAGGAGCTGAATGCCTTCACTGCAGAGATGCAGTGCCTCAAAAATGAGACACTTGTACATGGAAAACAGGGTTCAGGATTTATTCTCAGAAGAGTCTCATACGTGTGCACACAACCTTGCACGGTGAGAGAAACATCTCTTACATCAGGTTGGAGTCTTGCTCATTAGGATGCAGTAATGCTGGGGAAAAAAGTCTGTCAGCATGCCAGAAACATTTCAGAGAAGTGCTACAGTGGCCAGTTCCCTGCTAATCAGGAGATGGAAGGGATAAATATCCTCCTCTCTGTAAATCCCTGATACATTTGATGAGGAAATAGTCTGGTTTCTATAAACTTACCTTATGCTGCTCTTATAACCAGGGAGGCATTGAAATGCAAAATGCCTGGCACTGCCAAGGCTGATGAATGATTTACAAGTATCCTTCATTAATTTCCATCTCTTAGCTTGCCCTGAAAAATACTGTCTTTTTCACTGGTTCTCAGGATGGGAAAATCATCTCCTTGCTCACAACCCCCGAACACATACATTTTGAAGAAAATAATAAATAAATCTTAACAACTCTACTGTTGTCTATTTCAGTCTGTTAAGCTTAGCAAATGCCTGAGACAAAATAGAGTTGCATAGTCCAAAAATATGCCTGATGTAACTTGACATGTCTTAATAAAAAAGAATTTCTATTTCACCAATATATCTTTTCCCCACAAAATCTTGTCAATGATTTCCCTCAGCAAAAGCAATGTTAGTGTTTTGTTGTGGCTTTTTCTTTTCTTTTCTTTTTTTTTTTTAAGAAAACCTAGTCCTGCTTTGAGGCAAGCTGAAGCAAATACATCACAAACCGTTCTGTGATTTAAGTTTTGGATTCCTGTACAGCTGTATTTGAAAATCCTGTATCCATTTATTATTGTTGTGCCATAATGCTGTTTAAACATTATGAAAGAATTGCTTTCTCATGGAAAGAAATAATCTAATGTGCACATTGTTTCACTGACAAAATTATTGCAGGCAACCACATGGATCATAAAATAATTGGATGCTGTCCAATTAAGTAAGTTTTATTGGTTATGGTGGCTTTTCATTCCCACTTCTGATCTGTCTCTTTTGCCTTAAGACTCTGGTGTGAAACACCTTTGATAGAGGAGCTCAAGCAGACAGCATGCAGACATCTGGAAATCTGGCAGGTACCTGAAATGCCAGTAATAGTATTTTTGGTGGAAGATATCTTAAAGAAGGCAGGATAAAAATGGGGAGCAGTAGATAAAAGGGAGCTAGATAAGTAATCCTAACAGATACATAGTAATATGGCTTGTTTAAACCACCAACACTGCTCCTCTGTGCTAGGTGCTCCTGATAATTCTCTCCAACCTTTTTGCCTGGGGCCATGTCTCTCCTTCCCTCTTCCCCAGTTCTGGCTGCTGCTGACTTTTCTCCCAATCACCAAGAAATGTATCCTTGACCATTCCCTCCTCTTGAAATGCTTTCACACATCTTCTATCTTTATGCAGCTCAAATCATGACCCTTTTCCCTCCTGGTTTGTACAAAAGTACCACGCAGGAAAGAATTATTGCAGTCATGTAACTGAGGGCTTCAGGCAGAGAAGAATCCTAAGGTATAGCTGGTAACCTAACTCCCACCAAGGTATCTTTTGAGAGGTGCAATGCCAGGAAGTCTTGTTCTGAACTTCTCTTCTGCAGTTTCATCCTGGCTCAGGGTTTGATTCTGGTGGACCTTTACCCACCTCTCAAGCAACTACTTCTTGGCCAGACTTGCATGTCCATCCATCCTGCTCTTTCTGCAGAGTTGATAAGACTTTCAACATTGCAGCTTCCCTTGGCACTTAATGTTTGTTTTGCCTGACCCTAATTAGCAACTCTTTAGTTTTTTTAGTTCTTCCTGGTTTTCTTTTTGAATTGTTTTATCAGTTCTTTATTTTGCCTGTTTTCTCCCTGGATGATCTTGTCCAGTCATATAATTTCACCTGCTGTCTTTACACAGCTGGGACACAGCTCTGTTTCTCTGCCACTGACTGGTCTGCATCCAATTCCATCTTCTTGTTTCTCTCTCTGACAATTGCTTCTGGGTATCAAGCCATAGGCTTAAACTTAATTGTATGCCTTTCTTTCTCCATCTTCTCCTTGCATGTCATTGTAGACAATGACAATATTGACACCATCACGGTGACTTACAACCTGAGGCAGGTTGTTTTTTTAGATTGTTTTCTTCTCTGCTGCAACAGACAAGTCCTATATAGAAAGAATTACAATTATCAAATTAAATGCATAAACCTGTATGAAGAGAGGAGCCTGCTGATGTGATATAGCAGAGAGCAGTGCTGTCATTCTACTTAAATTTTAGGAGATTATGCCTGTGGCAACTGTGGTCAAAGAGGGAACGGAAAATGTGTTAAGTATGAGGACTTCAGACAGTTTCATTATTTAATTTCAGACTTTGAGAAGGCGAAGTCAAGTGGCTTGATGTTGTGCAGTGTTGTTCTAAATTAAGCAACATGTAATAATGGAAGAACAGGTACAAATTTGATTCCAGTAGTTCTTGTCCTCGCTAATTAATTCTAAACATTACATTAGAAGGGCTAGGGGGGGTTGTTTTTGTTTTGTTTTGTTTCTTTTTGACTGTCTCTCCATTTTATGAACACAAACTCTTCAGATTACTTGCCTTCTAAACTCTATTTCTGAATATGCCACTTCAGCCTCAACAAGCTGGGTGTGTTGATAACAAGAACTGAATTTGTCTTGACATCTTGTTTGGAATATTTCTAATCAAATATTAACATTAGCACTGCCACATGTCTCTGTTATTTCCTTTATCTTTTCACTTAGTCCCATAAGCCTTCTCTAGATAAGAATAACATTAAGGAATTAAGAGTCCTTTTTATTTTAATTTTTTTTTTTTTCTGGGAAGCCTAAATAATATGAAGCCCACTCTGGGTAGCAGTTACAGATTCCTCCAGAAACAGCATGATTAAAACTCTCCCAAAAGAGCCAGACCTCATGGAGCCTGACTTCACTGGCTTACGTATTTGTGTGTCAGTAGTAATACAGGGAGGACTCAGCAGTGACAAATAACTTTAACAGATATGGCTAAATCACTGTTTTATTTGGATTATGTGACAAAACTGAAAGTAAAGCAGGATGTCTGATGTTGCTATAAATCTTTAATGAATGTTCCATGTTTTTGTGATGTGTCAAAGACAGTCAAATGGAGGCCTTCTTTCCTTACACTTAATAGGAGATGACTTGAATTTTAACTGTGGACGAAAAGGGGGGAGGGAGGGAGGGATAAAAACAAAGGGTAAAATTTTAATTTCCTGCATAGAGATAGAGCTTGACAAAGTATAGATGGAGGGAGGTAAGGGCAGTAAGGCTGCCCAGTTAACCAGGAGCCTGTGCCCAGGCTATTTGTGCTGGGTAACACCCAGCAGCCTGCAGGGTTGCGTGACTTTCCTGCTCCCCTTGCTTCCACCAAGGAGCTTGTGTGCAAGATATGCCAGCTAAACAGCTCTCGTGTCCTTAGATTCTCCCTCCTTCCTTATTTGAATCAGTGCTGTATTTAATTATTTACTGTTGGAATGCCTGCATTTGAAGTGCACAGCCCTGAGTCTGCTTTTTGTCAGAGGCTGGGCTGGAACCACCCCGGATCCCATTTTCTCTCTCCCAGAGTGGTCAGGTGCTCTGTGGCATCTTGGAGGCTTAAGAGTTTGGCTGATAAATCTAACTTGATGCTAATGGATGTGCTGTAATACAATATGGAACAGAAGCTGGGACCCTGTGGCCTGTCACAGACTGTGTAATTTATGACTGAAATGTCTCAGATATTTATGCTGACAAGAGAAATACTTGATGTTCTCTGCTAATGTGCTGGCCCACTCCTCTAGTCTACTAATTCTAGATGGATTTTTGGCCTATTTTCTTCCTTCTCCCTCCTTTCTCATTTCTGCCATCTACTCTGTCACTCAGCTGCCAGGGCTGCTCTTTTGCCTCTGCTGCCCTCTTTATTTTCACAGTGTGAGTAATCAGATGGCTGCAAGAGTTTGTCTGGAAACAAAAAAGATTCTCTAACCAGTTCAAGCTAGCATTGGTATCCTTCTAAAAGTGATGATACAGTCCAACATCACACGGCTATGCATGATCCAGAAGTGGCTGAGTGAAATTTTCTGGCCACCATTATATAGGAAATTGGACTAAGGAATCTATATGGTCCCTGGCTCCCCCCAAAACTATGAAAAGATGTCAGTCTTTTCCCCAGATGTGGTGATTTTTGTTCTCTCTGTCTGGTGTTAGAAGCTGTGTATTTTCCTCTGCTTTGCATTTTTCCCAATTTACATTAATCTGAAGCAGCCTCTGTAAAATTATCAATTTGCAATTTCTTTCCAATACAGATGGCAAATATTTTTTTTTCCCATTTCTGATCATACAAAAGATGCCATATTGCATTGTTTTAACAACATATAGATGGAAAGGCTAGAATTGATGAGGCTGTTGGATTTTTAAGGCAGCACTGGATTTTAATTTTATTCTTCCAAACTGTGCCTACTAATATATCATGTGAAAAAAGCTGAAAATATGATTTTAACATTTTTAACACTTTGTTCTAAGAATGAAGGAAAATGGGGAATGTCACAATACATATGGGAAAACAGGCATACATTATGCAAATGTTTTGTAGTCTTTTCTGAGGTATATTTTGCTTTTAGACTCGGATAAGGACTACCTTGTGTAAGGCTAGGTTGTGAGGCACTTTAATCTCCCTTTCTTTTAAGTTACATTTTACTGATAAGTCTCAATTTTTGCTGGTTGACTCTTTTATACTTCCTTATATTCATCAACGTTTTAACGGCTTCATAAAGTCCAAATCCTTGCAGTTTAACCATCACTCACGTGCCCCAAAAACCCTTTAATTTTTTACCCTGCCTCGATGCTCAAGAGAAGAGGAAATTAGATATTTAAAAATAAAGCAGGACATCAAGGATCCCAAATTGCATCAGCCTCCATTTGTTTATATGAGCACGAAAGAGAAGAAGGGGGGGACACATATCCTTTGGGACTGTAAATGGCACCTCCTGCTGTGGTATTAAATTTACCATTTGCAGCCTCCCCTGCTTCTGTGGGTGTAGAGAGGGTGGGTGGTGTCTGACTTCTTGGCGCCGGAGAGTCAGCAAAGGTGTCTGAATGATGCAGACATGGCCATCAGGGTTGCTTTACTTAACCTTGCTCTAGCTCAACCCCACCAGGGACTGTGGGCTGATCCCCCAACCTGACCCATGAGAGCATGGAAGCTCCAGAAGCAGTTTATGCCTTTAATAATTTACATATCCTCAGCTCATCTCCCTCACTAGAAGCCAATTAGTTGGGGGGTATTCACACAGCCTTGATCTGGATTTTTTTTTTATGCATCAATTAGGGGGAAAAGTAATGAGGTCATGGAATACAGCAGGTGAGGCTGCTCATCTTTGTTCTTTTTGGAAAAAAAATTACTTGTGTAAATATTTCTCAGTGCGAAGCAACACGGAGCAGAAGGTGGATTTTGGTGTTTTCTGGTGCTGTTTTGCACGTCAGTAAAAAGGCTTCCAGCCAAACACCTGACAGTGGGTTTGATCAAGACTTTGACCCCACAAGTGTGTGTTCAAGAGGCTTGAAACGGGGTTGCTCATGTGAGTAAACTTATTCACATCCATAAATCTTTGCCGGATTGGGGTCCTTGGTGATTTAGGACAAAACACCAGTGGGGAAAAAATGTTTATTCTGTTGCACCTGCATGATGCAGCAGATCTTGTGAGAGCACCATTAGCTACTTAACGTACCAGCTAATGACTGGCAGGCTTAAAGGAATGCAGCTAAATAGAAGGCAGCCTGGTCCAGGAGGGTTAATGATACCAAATGGCTTAGGCAGTCTATGGGAATACTGGAGACAGCTTTGCAGCTGAGCAGAGTTTAAATAGCACTGTATCATAGGGCCAGAGACAGAGGAATGACACGATGAGAATTGTTGACTTACCCTTGAATTGATATGAATACAAGGGGAGAAAAAAAACCCCTTGTCTAGCACGTGAAGGTTTTTCCTCTGCCTCTAAGCACATAAGCACAGTGAATCTGCATGTGTTCTGGTGGGTTAATAGTGATATATTTCTACTGTCCACCTAACCCTTCTTTACATAATTATATTCCCTCTCCCATATGAGGAGAGAAAACCTATGAAATCTATCACCATGTCACCTCCTAGCATGAAACAGAAATCTAGATAAGAGGGGCTGCAAGAAGCTGCCGGTGTGGCAGGTTTTTCTGTTGGATGTAGCTATGTAAAAATGGTGTTAGAAAAGAAAAGCAAAGGGAAAGAAAACAAAAAAGATCTCAGTATACATCAAAGATACAGCAGAGACTCACAGAATAAGAAGAAATACTTAAAAAAATTAAGATCAAATGCCAAGTCTAGTTTTTACCACAAAGCACCAAGCTGATTTTTCATAAAATAAAAGAAGTCCCTGAATTGAGAAATATGTGTCTCTCTTAGATTGGATTGTGCAGTGAACAGTATCAAGAACTAAGCAATAATAAATCATCAGGCTGTATGTCAGATTGAGCACTACAAGATAAACCCCTGTTGGAATTGTCATGAAGGTGACCTTATGAGCAACTACAGAAATACTGAAAAATAAAATAAGAAAAAAATAATCAATGTTCTCTTTAAAACTCCGAAGCAAATCTATGCATGCTTTGTCTTTCACTGTACTTGCTATTTTAATTTGCTGTTTATTAAATGAAATATTGCTCTATCTAGGGAACACTGCATGATAAAATTATTGAAGATGCTGCTGGTGCAAAGCTATTTGTAGCAAATGAAATCCTGCTGTGTGCAATTCAGAACATCATATTGAACAGTCCAGATAGCTGCATCTGTGGATAGCTCTTAAGACTTTAGACTTGCCTTAGTTAGCTTGTTTGTTTTTATCCTGTGTTATTGATCTGGACTTCATCACATGTTTGTGTGGGGAATGGTTTTTCAGATGCTAGGAACATATTTAGAGGCAAGTCAAGTGAATTGAATAGAGGCATAAAATCTGCTGATTCCTAGAAGATGTCAACACATGACAGAAAGAGCCTAGAGAGTGGGAGACCTCTTAAACTGGTATTGACATTGCCCAGAAATTTGCAGCTTAAAAGGGGGAAGAGTGTTCTGTCTGAGGAACAAAGCTTGCACCATCAGCAGTGCCTTTGTGAGCTTTGACAAATAACATGCTACCCTTGCATGGGCTCTGAAAGGTGCAGTCAGTGTTAGTTTTTGAACACTGCAGTTAGGGCTAGAGGAGAAATAATGCTATGAGTACAATTGCTTTACTCGTTCCATATGTCAAAACTGTTAAAAATAAAATCAAAAAACCCCCAAAATCTCCATGCTGCAAGGATGACAAATCATGCTGCATGATTCACCACCTTTGGATTATGCTGAAAATGTGGTAAAAAAAAGGAAAGAAGAGAAGAGAAAAGGAAAAGGAGAGGAGAAAGGAAAAGGAAAGAGAGAGGAGAGGAGAGGAGAAGAGAAAGGAAAAGGAAAGAGAGAGGAGAGGAGAAAGGAAAAGGGAGAGGAGAAAGGAAAAGGGAGAGGAGAAAGGAAAAGGGAGAGGAGAAAGGAAAAGGGAGAGGAGAAAGGAAAAGGAAAGGGAGAGGAGAGCTACAGAGAAGAAACAGAAATACTATTCTCTGCTACAGGCCTCTTGTGTGACCTTGGGCAAATCATTTATCTCTCTCTGCCTCAGTCACTCATCTATGATAAAATAGAAATCGTATTCACTTCTCCTCTAATAGGGGTTTGGATGCCTAGGATAAATGGAGAACCTGGACAGTACAGTTGTCAGGGGACATACTAAAGAGGATGTTTCAGATGCTAAAGTGACTCCCATCCACTTAGGAGAACTTGAGCTGGCTCTGTGCACAGCACATCTGAGTTTGCCTGCCCTTGTGCCATGCTTTATCTGTAAACTGGATAAACTCTGTATGCTTTAATTGATCATTGACTGCAGTGTTTTAGTATCTCCAGGGCTGCTCAGAGGCTTTATTAATATTTAAAAAGCTCTTTGAGATCCTGAGATGGAAATGCTTTATTGAAACAGAAAGAACTTATTGCTACCACAGTTTGATGGTATTGTTTTCAAGATTTGCTTTGATACACTCTGCAACTATAATGTGTTATTTGGAGTCTTGAATTATTGTAGGGTAGACTGGAGGCTGAAATCTTTGTACACTGACATTATTTCCATCCTTATATTCAATAATATATGGTTATACAGCAAAAATCTCCCAATCAGGACAAACCAAACTTTCTAGTCTTAATATAGAGATTGCTATAGAGTGAGCTGCTCTTGCACAAATAGGTATTTAGTATATGCAGACAGAGTCTTGACTGCTTCTGATTAAATCTTTGTAGGTGCAACTCAAAGCTTATATTCTCATGTTTTGCCTAGCACAGAAAAGACACTGCTTTTTCTGGAAAACTTATCCCTGCAGCACCACAGAAGTCAGACTTTGAGTTTTAGGAACTGAATACAACTGGTTTGGTATCCTAACTCATGCCTGACTTTACTTCTATCTGAAACTTACTTTTCTAATTTTTTTTCACTGCATTTTATCTTCAGAAAAACAATGCAGGGATCTGTCTTGACTTTGATGCTACTCCCAGTACTTTCTCTGTATTTTAATAACTTTCTTCTGCTATCTCTCCGCCAATAACTGAGCATCTCCTGATCTATTTCTATTCACTTGGTATAAACATAGTAATGATGCCCATGTATCTTCTTAGTCAAGACCATTATATGCCTTTTACATACATAGAAAACAAATTTTCCAGAAAGGAAGTGATAAGGGTCGTTTTGTGCTCTATGCTATTTAATCTTCCCAGTGTCAGCTCTGACCCTTGCAGAGGAATTGAAAAGATGTAAAACAGCAAAAAGTAATTTACCTTCCATTGTTTAGTCCATTCAGCTTTCAGAATCAGATTTAAGTGGTTTGCATTAATTACTGTGAAACCTCATGAGAGTTGGAGATATATCTTTATGGGGGTGGAAAAGATAGAGGCTGTCTCAGCAGAATAAGGGTCGAATTTTTTTGTTATTTGCCTCTTGGCTCCAAACCTTTTCTATTAAAATATTAGAAACAAGTAAAACTTTTTTTCCCAATCAGCAAAAAAGGTTTGAAATTGCAATAGAAAAAAAAAGAAAAGAGACTTACATGTGAAGTTTTAGCCTAATGCTGGTGAACTTGAGAAGGACTTGCATTTAAGACATAGGATTTCTTTCTTTGCATCTCTGTTGACCAATTTTTATTGCCACAGAAGACTGGATGTTGAGTTCTGTTTCTAAGGAATACTCCTTGTGTTTCCATGCAGCTCCATATTTTGACAAAGTTTTCTGAAGACTAATGAAACAGGGAAGCAGTTTGGTGTCTGCAAAGTGATTACATTTTAAATGAAATGGACTTGCAGTGACGTACTGCTCAAAGTTAGTGGAGACAACTGGCAAATTGGGGGTGGGAGAAGATCAATACCCAGAATCTACAGGACTTTGGATCTATTATTGGAATTATTGATTGAGTGGAGAATTAAAGCAGAGATGCAGTGAGTTTAATTCTGCTGTGTGACAGGTGGAAAATGGGTACATTAATTAGGGAGCCCCAGCAGGAACATTCTCAGCAGGACTTGTGGTTGCTCCAGGGAATCCTTTAGTAATTCTGCCTTGTTTTGTGGTGTGTTTGATGATGTCATTCTTAAGTCTCATTTTTCTGTGCACTGCACTTTTTAATCTTTAAACATTCTGTCTTGCAGAGCCAGACACTAATTGTGTGTAGAGAACAAGAGCAGGGAATGCAGGCAGAAGGCTTCTGGATGTTTTAGGATGCTTCTGTAAGGCTTCATTGTTCAAAAATCATGTATTTTGATAAAAGCAGACTGTTACTATTTGCTGTGCTTCACAAGCAACAGGCAATCTCCTCTCTAAGTCCTTTTCATTGCATTTCAGTGCTGTCTGGCTTTTCCTCTCACATGGCACTTGAGCGTTTGCTCACAGAACCTTCGCCACTCTCTTGATTTATTGCTTTCTTAATCTGAAATAAAGATAACACAATATCCTGTTGCTTTTTGGGTAGGGCAAAATATAGCAGTTTGCATGGATGGCTACAAGGACACAGGAAGGGAAAGTGGCAGAGTAAGTGCAGTGCACAGTCCAATTGCAGCTCACAGCTTCACACACTGTGATTGCTCCCTTCCCTGGTACAGATAAACTGGAGATTCTGGCATGAAATGAGCCATCTGGGTCTTTGTCAAGTGCTGTGCTCTTAAGTTGTGCCTTTTTGTGAAAAGAGGGAAACATTCTGTCCAGAAAAAAATTGCCATTGGTTTCCAACAGCTCAGAGGCAAGCTGCCAATAAGGCTCTGGTTTAGGGAGAATTTGGTCCTAACTGTGACAAGAAATGCAAACAAAAATGAAAATTAACACCTAAAACTGGCATGTAAGACAAAACTCTCAGAACCAATTTTAAACCCATCAGACTCTGCATTCGTCTGGATTATTTCAAGCACTTTGTGAATATTCTTCCCTTGACAACATTCCTGGTTTTCAGTCAGTAAGATTTCTGTCCTGGTTAGGAGACAGGGAGAAGTAAACATAGAGACCTTTGAAGAAAATTACTCTACTGATTTATTTCTGTCTTGCCTCTGCAGGAGGTAACACTGCTATTTTTCATCATGAAGTTTGAAACACTAAAGTCTTGAAGTAGGCATTTAGTTGCCTCTTTTCAAAATGTTTACTCACAGAGGACTGGGGATTCATGTTTGCTGCCTGAACACGTCACTTGCCTTTCACAAAGTTCAAAAAGGCTTGGGGAGAAATCCCCCACCAAGTGAAGATACCAAGTGAATCCCCACCATTACTGGTGCAGCTCTCAAGTGAAGTGTCCCAGAAGCTCCTGGGTTGCTGCTCTGAAAGCCACAGCCCCTGCAGCTCAGACCTGGTATCTTAGTGGACATCCTTGTGCAGAGAAGACACTCAAAATCTCTGCTTCGGTTCTTTACTCAAAGCCATTAACTTTGGCAATATTATAATGACATCCTTTGAGGTTGATTTGAGCAGTCCACATTGAGGTTGACCTAAGCCACTGCAGGGATGTTGCAAGATGAGAAATTCCAGCAATTCCAGGGCTTGCAGCTCTAGTGCAGCCTTGCAGGGCTTCCAGGTGCCCTCTTGTAATGCTGGGCATGTGAGAGTCATGGGGACTTCTGCTTAACCCCTAGCCTAGCCCCACAGCAAAGAGGATGAAAACCCTGCTCAGGAAGGCAACCTGTGGAGATATGACCTGCAACTTGGGGACCAAAGTCCTTTGAGGTTCTCCCAGTCTGCAATTGCAGGGCAGCTTTTTCATATCGATCAGTTCACATTGAATTTTACTTTGAGTCCAAGTGAAGAAAGAGATGGCTCAGGGGTCTCCAGAATCCCAAACAACCTGTCCCAAAGTAGAAGTCTATGAAAGCACTGAGCAGAATGGATAGGACTGAAGGTCATTCCTGTCCCTTTCATGCTGTTGGTTCCTAGGGATGTTTTTCAGTTAATCTGGGAGATGTCATGCCACAGCCCTTTCAAAATGCAATTTTTTGGACTGTCTCAAATCTTTATTACTATCCAGTCTGGAGCAAAAACTTAAAAAGTGTATTTTTGCCAACTGCACTTTCTTTGGCTAGTTCTATTAATTTTATAGCAAATGATCCATAGCCCTGCAATAGATCCAGGTAGCTACCATATGCTTTCTATATGGAAAACCCCCTGGTGAATCTCTGTTATTTCATGTTCATAACCAGCTTGTATTAGATGCTGAGTAGAGAGGATAACCATTTTCAGAAGGCAATGCAAACCTTTGAAAGACAGGAACAAACAAACTTCATATAAGCAATGTCTAAACAAACAAATAAACTTAGAGCAGAGGGCATATATGTAAGGAGAGGAGAATTAGTGCTAAAACTCATTATTAATTTTGCTCCCATTCACCCGATCTAATGTGTTCCTAGCAGTGACCATTGCCTTGTGCAACATAGGCTGGTATTTATTGTACTAAAATGGTGAAGACACTTTAAGTGATCACAAATGAACATGAACAATCACCTGAGTACACATGTGCCAAAGTTATTTAAGTCACTGGCAAAGTATAGGAAAAGTCAGGGGCAAAGTTAGAATTACTACAGCTTTGAAGGATTTCTTATATGTCTGCTAAAGTGAGCCAAGTGTGTGCTTTCAAAGCTATCTCAGCACAAACTACTGTTTTGGAAAAGGCTTACTGCCTCCAGAGTGACATCATTTTGGTCATGCATGCTATAATGTAGTGCTATAGTCTGGTCCTACAAAATCTCACCATTCCTCCAGTCAATATGGCAACGTGGCCTTGGGTTCTGATCAGTGACCCAACCCCTTTTGGTTTAAATGCTGTGGTTGAAAAGTTGCTATCCCTTTGGAGCAGAGATTGTTCCTTCATGCTTTATATTTTTGTAGAACATTTTTGTAAATGAATCACATTAATCAGAGAGTAAAACTGAATTACATTAGGGGTGACCCAAGTACAAAGGTTCAAATCAAATTTTTCTTAAACATTGTATTTGTGGTTGTGTTCATGATTACACAGTCTTTTAATAGAATGGAATGACTGGGATATGACATGTTCAAGGCAGAGGTCAGGTAATTAATTCACATCTTGGGCTGTTTTCTCTTGCAGCTTGCTAAAATTCAGAGTATGGTATGTCTCCCTAATTCAGTGTAATCTGTACATTGGTGAAATGGTCCTTATTGTGTTTAAATTCTTGTAGCCTGTCATACAGATTATTTTCCAAACCCTATGTGCTATATGGATCATATTTTAGTCATGGGGATTTACCTTCATAGTCTGTGGACTGATTTTTCTTTGAGGTGGATGTGTTTCAAGAGATGAACCTCAGGACATCTGAGGTAGCTATTAAGATTTTGCATATAAATTATCCAGGGTCTTCATTAAAGTTTCAGTCATGCAGTCATTTGAAGAAACCTCTCCTAAGGATCAGGAAAGAACAAGCAGAAAATTAACATGATTAGATTCAAAGAATTTGTGACTGATAAATGAAGAGAAGGTGTCAAAGAACAGTGGGTCCAACACTTAGCTCTCTGCTACAATACAGAGCATCTATTTGAGGCCTTATGTTTAAACAGGAGGGCAATTTAATCTTTAGGTAACTAACAAACTAGAACAATAAATCCAAGTCCAAACAGAAGTCTGCTTGTCAAAGTGGATGATTAGGCCCATCACGAACAGGACTCCAAAGCACTATGGTATTAATCCTGATGTATAACTAGTAAGGTGATATATTGTAGCCAGACTTATTAGATAAGCTTTTATTAGGAAAAAAAATTACTTTCTTTAAATAATGTGACTGTAAGAAGTAGACATCATGTGGTCTTTGGTGATCTGTTCTGCTCTGAATATTTTCAATGTAAAGAAATAATTAAAAAAAAAAACCCCAAACCTTTGGGTCAGCGTAGTATTTTCGGATCATTCTTAGAGGTGGCCTTCCTTGTTGTTTGGTGTTAGAGTTCAAATATAAAAAAAACAAACCATAAAAAAAGAACTGAAGTATGCAAAAAATTCAGTGACTTTTCAGTGATTAATATTCTCAGCTGTCATTTTAAAAACCTCCAGTGTAGCCTGCTCTATGATTAGGAGCACATTCTGCTGTCAAAGAACCATCAGCTTTCAGCATCTAAATAAGGGCTTGTATCAACAGAGTAAGGGCACGTTCTTGTTCTATTTTGATGGTGCTTTTGTTTCTTCTGTGGTGGGTATTAGATCAGTCTCTTTCCTCCTACCTTTGCTAATAGCATCCTGATAGTGTCTGAACATTTCTGCAACTGCCTATCCATGCTTTCTGTCTTGATGATGGTTAAAATCCTTGCACAAGTCTATTCAGAATAATCCACTCGAGCTATTCTTGAGAGGTATACCAAGGTCTTCTGTTATTTTATTGCATTTTTGTTTTTTTATTACCTTGGATTAGATATATAAAAAAATTTCAAAGACATTTATTTGCCCTCTGTTAAAATTCAATGAAATAATTTCCTTCTGGTCCATTGACCATGTTATTGCAAGTGGACACAGTGCCACCAATGCAAATGGAAACCTTTAATAATTCAGGATGGAACTTTGTCTCAAAAGATACTGTTTTCCTTTCAGCTAACTGTTCACCAGCCATCATCTTTTCTAACACATCAGGCACAGTTTTGGGAGGGCTTGGACATCCTCCTTCACTTATTCTGTTGTTGCACATTCATTTGGTAATTTTCTCTGCAGAAATCGTGGCCTGAAAGGACTTCACTTAACACCTTCATAGAATCATAGAATCATAGAATTGGCTGGGTTGGAAGGGACCTCAGAGATCATCGAGTCCAACCCTTGAACCACCGTTGCGGTTGCTAGACCATGGCACTGAGTGCCACATCCAGTCTCTTTTTAAATATCTCCGGAGGCGGAGAATCCACTACTTCCCTGGGCAGCCCATTCCAAGGTCTGATCACTCTCTCCGTAAAGAAATTCTTTCTAATATCCAACCTAAACTTCCCCTGGCACAACTTAAGACCGTGCCCTCTTGTCTTGTTGAAAATCATCTGGGAAAAGAGCCCAACCCCCCCCTGGCTCCAACCTCCTTTCAGGGAGTTGTAGAGAGTGATGAGGTCTCCTCTGAGCCTCCTCTTCTCCAGGCTGAACAGCCCCAGCTCTCTCAGCCTCTCCTCATAGGATCCGTGCTCGAGTCCCTTCACCAGCCTGGTTGCCCTCCTTTGGACCCACTCCAGCACCTCAATCTCCTTCCTAAACTGAGGGGCCCAGAACTGGACACAGGACTCAAGGTGTGGCCTCACCAGCGCTGAGTACAGGGGCAGAATCCCTTCCTTGGACCTGCTGGCCACGCTGTTCCTGATACAGGCCAGGATGCCATTGGCCTTCTTGGCTACCTGGGCACACTGCTGGCTCATGTTCAGCTTCCTGGCAATCCAGACTCCAAGGTCCCTCTCCGTCTGGCTGCTCTCAGCCACTCTGTGCCCAGCCTGTAGCGCTGCATGGGGTTGTTGTGGCCAAAGTGCAGGACCCGGCACTTGGCCGTGTTGAACCTCATCCCATTGGAGTCAGCCCAACTCTCCAGTCTGTCCAGGTCCCTCTGCAGAGCCCTCCTGCCTTCCAGCTGATCGACACTTCCCCCCAGCTTAGTGTCATCTGCAAATTTGCTGATGATGGACTCAATCCCCTCATCTATAAAGATATTAAATAGGACTGGGCCCAACACTGATCCCTGGGGGACACCACTACTGACCGGCCGCCATTTTGATGCAGCCCCGTTCAGCACCACTCTCTGGGCCCGGCCCTCCAGCCAGTTCCTAACCCAGCACAGGGTGCTCCTGTCCAAGCTGTGGGCTGACAGCTTCTTCAGTAGGATGCTGTGGGAGATGGTGTCAAAGGCCTTGCTGAAGTCCAGGTAGTCC
This sequence comes from Calypte anna, assembly GCF_003957555.1. Classification (NCBI taxonomy): domain Eukaryota; kingdom Metazoa; phylum Chordata; class Aves; order Apodiformes; family Trochilidae; genus Calypte; species Calypte anna. The sequence goes on along the minus strand of NC_044254.1, from coordinate 24,464,007 downwards.
TTCCTTACTTATAGCCTCCTGTATCCAAGTGGAATTTTTTTTCCAAAACCATAACTGCATCTTCTCTTCATTCCTTTCCTCTACCTACTTATTTCTTTGATTTTTCTGTTTTTCCACTGTGTGTAATTTTCAGGAGACAAATTTTACTTCTAGATACAAAAATAACACCACCAGTATTTTACTGGAGATGAGGATGAAAAGAAACTTTTTGTAGGACAAACTTTTTTTTTAACTGCCTGTGGTTTTTTTTAATTGCCTGACTTACTCTGAAGTTTTACAACTTGAGATGAAGTAAATTTTTAAGAAGTATCATCTGGTAAAACACAAGGGTATGATAGCTATCCCTTCCTTGTAGCCACTTAAATGCAAAGGAAGACATTGTAGTTAAGGAGTACCTGTTCTAAGCTAACCAATGCTTTTAATGCATATGCTTTTTCATGGCACTTGATCAGTGTAACATTTATATTATAAAAATAATCTGACAGCTTGGTTTTGTGTGTTGAAGAACCAGTTGTCATCTTAGTGACCTGTAAGAGTCCCCTTGGCTCTGAAATGAGAAGTACAACAGACAAACTGCCTCATGTCAGTCCTTGCTAGTGCACATTAGTTGCTTTTTGTTGGTATGCAGCTTCTTAGAAGAATGTTTATGTTTATACTGAATTTGACCCCATTTTTCGAATACTTTCCAGCATTTTATTCCTTTTTGGCTACGTAGAGAATTCAGATGGAAATCTCTGCATCACTCAGTCTTTCTTAAATTCCTAGTGATATCACTGCTCATTTCTTCACTTTTTTTTTTTTTTTTTTTATCATGTACATCCTGTCAAATCTGGACTGAGAGTTTGAAATATCTATCTTCCCAGCCTCCTTTTTCAGCTTCAGAAAGCCAACAGCAGTTAGGTTTCCAGGGATTAAAAAGTAACTTAGAGACCTGTCCTCATTCAGCTCTGTTCTGCTGCAAGCTCCATGCTCATGGGCAAATTAATTGGACACTGACATTTCTCATCTCCAAGGGGTACAGATCTGTTAAAGATCCTCTGAGCTTGTAGAATGGCAAAAGTATAAGGTGCAGTGAAGATATGTAGCTCAAGGGGTATTATTAAAAAAAAATAAAAATATCACAGCCTTGCAATGTATCTACAATCAGGAAGAAGCAGCTAATTTATTTCCTGAATCCTGACTTGATGAACTTTAAACTTTTATCTCTGGGCAATATATCCAACTTTTTTTTTTTTCCCCCTCTATCAATTTAGCTTCATGATACAGCCTGGGTGAAAATCAAGAAACTGCAGAATTTATACAGAAAAGTAAACAATAGTTGGTAATTACTTGGATTAATGTTTCTCTTACAGGCATGATTTTCTAGTGTACAGGTTTTTAAAACAAGCAGAAGTCACAACATGTACTGATCCTCTGTGCAATTAAAGAGTATTCTGTGCCACGAGATAGGCTTTCCTTTGTGATATTTTTATATAGCTAGAGTTAATGCTGAATATAATCTACATCCAATCAATGGTATTGTGCATCATCAGATGAAAAACATATTCAACATAACTGCTGTTAGTTCCTGTTTAAAGCCCTAATCAGAGTCTGTGCCAACATGTAATCACATTGCAGAATAAATTGTTATAATATAAAGTATGTGGAACTGATACTAAGACATGCTAAAAGACTGCTTTCCATCTCCAGAAATAATTGCTGAGAGGTTTCCTTGGAAATGCCTCAGACCACATGACCAAGTGACTGGAACATCTATTATTACAGTAAATCTCCTCCACACCACTCAGAGTGGGAACCATGCAGCAGAACTGCCTGTATATGGAATTTTGTTCCTCCAGCCTAGGCTCTGCATTGCCCATTCAGGTGTGTAAGAATCTCCCTGTCCTCCTGTGCTCTTGCTGTTGAGGTTACAGCATCCTCCAGATTTTCTCTGTACCACACAACCCAGCTTGACACAAAGAGGTAAATAGTGCATTTTTGGTAGTGTTGCACTTTTGGGCTGAAACTCCTGAGGGTAACCAAGCTGGCAAAGTAGAGAAGGCAATAATGTCCGTCAGGGGTTGGTGCAGAGAACCTGTGAGCTCAGCCTGTTGGAAGATGGGGATGAACCTCTCTGGGTGGACCAGGAGGTTGTGGTAGAGCTCCTATGGCAGGGATGTGGAGAGAGAGGAGTATCACTCCAGGGCCCTGCTTGTGAACTGCAGTCACAGCTGCAGGACAAAGAGGTGATTTACAGAAGGGTTGAGTTAATTTTGTGTTCTGAATGATTTCCATTTCTCTTATGCCTCTCTTAAATTGCTCCATAAGCTCATTCTGGTGAGACTTTGGTAACAGCCACACACTGTTCCTTATGACCTGACCATATAGACAAACACCTGCACCCAGCATTTGAAGTGTCTGTCAGTGATACCTCTAAGTAGATAATTCTTTGGCAATTTTCTTCTTAAGGTTGCTGATACGCATTTGCCAGGGCAGTAAGGAGTGGGCTGGGTCCCTCTTGGGTTGCTCTGCCTCAACCCCACATCTCCAGAGCCAGGTATCAGGTATTCAGTGGTATCAGCTGCACGATTCCTCCCCAGTGTCCCCTCTGTCAAAGAGGCTGAGGAGCTTTAAGTCCAGGACTACTGTGACCTGGTAAAGGCAGAATGGGACTTATGACTGTTAAAACCCACTGCACAGAGGATCTTTTACCCACATGCATCCAACCCTTTCCAATCATGTTCTGGTTGACTCAGCTCTCCAAAACTGGAGATGTATGGATCTGTCTTGCTTCCCCTGGAAAGCCTCTGCACTGCTTTAGAGGGAGCTATCAAGCATGTCCAGTGACTGTCACTCTCCCTTGTCTACTGGAACCTCTGGAGCCATCTAATTAAGATGCTGTGCTTTGCTCTTGGCGTGTGTGTGCACAGAGCACTCAGCACACACACACAAAAAAATAAAATAAAATGTCTGTCTTCCCTTCACTGCTTCTCTCCTGTTTGGACAAAATGAAAATCAAATGCTGCAGTATAAACATGAAGGTTACAGATGTGTTTCTTTGAATTTTGCTACTATGGAATATATAGACCACTCACAGAATTATGATTTAAACATTCTCCCCACCATGAATCTGCTATTGCACAGTTTTTAATAAAATAATTTGCAGCCGCTCCCAATCAGTTGTGTCAGCAGATTTAGTTCATCTTTGAGGCCCAGCAGGGATGACAGTCTATTTGTTATTAGAGTAATAAATAAACAAGGAACTTGTCAGAGGCAAAACTGGTATGTGTGCCTTTGTAAGATAAATGCTGGCTTTGAATAGACAAATATTTACAGTCTTAGACCGAGATTGTCATCCTAGCTAAAGGCTTTGTATTGTGAAATTAAAGAAAAGACATTTTTGATTTCTAGATCTTTGCAGTGAAGGCGAAGAGAGCTCTACCTTATGAAAATGCACCAAGAGATTTCATGATAATAAGCAGCCCATTTCACCACGGCTGCAGGCCTGTAACCCTCTGTGTTTCTATACTGAAATTTATGTTGGGTATTTACATTAGCGTGCTGTTGGTATAACACATACTAAAATTTTAACATGACCTCCTATTTCATGTCTTAGGGACGTGAAATATTTTCTATGTATCTTCTCTCTCTATATCCCATGCATCTTCTCTTCCCCTAGGTATCCTCTCTATATTCCCTACATTTCTTCTCTTAGGCTTGCAGCAGGAGGTTTGCTGAAATGCTTTAGAGGAAATAGGATTTTCTGAAAATCAATGTGATTCCTGATTCCAGTCCTGGAGAGCCTTTGAAAATTTTCAGAGGAGAATACAGCCATCTGGTTTGTTTATTCCAGCCTAGCCAACATGAAATTGTATTTTTGGAGAATTACAGTTATCTATACAGAACTGGAAAGAAATGTTAAGTTTTAAAGCTTATTATATGGCAAGTGGTCTTTTCCATGACTATTCTGTGATGGTAAGGCAGTCACTGCATCACCAGACAGGAGGAAGGATGGAGCTGAAGGGTCAGAACAAGATTGACAAGGCTTTTAAGAATGAAAAGATGTGAAGCGTGAAAGCAAAAGGATGCCAGCTGTTGTCAACTTTTAGGAGTTAAAGTTCCTGCATTTCATTAAAAACTGGGGAGGAAAGAAAAGATTTGTTAAAGTAAAGGGAAAGTTTTCCAGCTCCTGAAATAATTCCCAGGAGTTCTCAGAAGCTCCCAAGAGGCTTTAGCACCTCTCAGCCCATGGGTTGTTGTACACTTAATTCCATCTCATACAGAGCATGTTATGCACAGAATGCTCCTTGTGGTGTTCAGAGCCATCAATGTATTTTTTTGCTTGGGTAAAATGCAACAACACTGGGCAGAAACAGCAGTTTGGACATGTCCTATAAAATGTGTAGCCACAGTTCCCAATTTCTTCTGGGTTTTGTTGGGAGCAGGAGTCTGAATGATGAATGGCATCACTAGCAATGAATGGTTCTGCTCTTTGGTGGGAGGTATATTGGATAGGAGATGCTGAGGTATGGAGTGATACCACTATTATCTCTTGTGCTTTAATAGAAGGAATCTGTAACTCTAGCCACAAAGTTTCTTTAGAATCTTATGGATCTCTTAACTTATGCTGCCTCGTATCATCTTCGTGGCATAATTGTATACTTAAAAAAGTGTTCAGAGGGAAATGACAGCTGGAGGTTGACTTGGTTGCTTTGTAAGCTGAATCAAATCTCATGTAGAAGCAGATAAGATTAACTGAGGACTACCTCACAGTTTCTCTTCAGGCAAAACTTTGATTTATGTCCCGTGTTTCTACCATGTGCTGGTTACCTATATGTAAGTCCAATGCTGATCTCACTTGCCTAAATTTGTCAGTCTCCTGTGACCACTGAGTTTACCTTGCTTATACTGATGTAAGTGAAATGAAAATCATTCTTTTTTCATGTCACAGGAAATACAATGCAGAACTTACTGCTGTGACTTTAGCAGTATTTCTTATAAGCTGGATCCATCTTTTGGTGCTGTCATTACAACAGAGTTTATTATGATCTGCAAGCTAAATAGTCTAAGCAGCAATAAGAAGCAAATTAAAAACCCCAGAGCAGTGTGATTTCATTCTTCTTCACTATGATCTAACTGTAATGTAAAGCTTGTTTTTAAGAGGAAATAAAACCTGCTCTTCCGTCACCTTGTTTTTCTTTTAAGAGACTACCTCATTGCCCAATTCACCAAAAATAATTTCCTAAGCCCATTCTTTGTGCTGAAGCCTGATGTACACACAATTTGCTGAGATAATTTTTTCTGACTGTCATCCAGAAAGCCACACTATAACCGTGCTTGTGCCCCACATGGGACACAGAGAAGCAAGATTAACCACCATCTAATTTCTACTTTTGTCATAAATGTTGCCTATAACACATGGCAGACAAAGTGTGCTCTCTGAGGAGTTTGACACAGCCACTGTCTGGCAGTCTGGGTGGTAGAGAATATATTATTTATCATACTCAATGGGATGAGGCGGGCACTGAAGCTACTTATTGGAGCAGCTGTGAACCCCCAATCTCCTTAATTTTCAAAACAGGTAATTAACTGGAAAGTCATTTATAATAACTACTGACATCTCCAGAAGTCACAGGATGGGTTATTACTTTGCAGCTTTATCGTACTGATATTTTTGTTGACATTTCGGTACTAAATTCTGTCAGGAAATTGAATATTTTTTAGACTCGATGGAGAAATAGATCTGAACATTTCTGACATGTTAGTATTAACCTTGAAAAACTGAAGAAATGGTTGGGAGCTTGGTGTTTTGGAGGACAGAGCAGTAGAATGTTTTTGTCTGTGCTTTTTTTTTTAACAGCTGAGTGAAGAGAACAGAATCAGACCCAGTAGCATCTCATACAGAGTTTTCCCTCTTACAGGGTTTGGATGCTGAACTGACTCCTGAGATAACATTTTGCATCTGTGTAAAGGCTGATGCATACTCAAGGGCAGCATAGCAGTGGGCATAAGACTCCTGCAAACAAAAATCTGCTCTGCTTCACTCTAGCTTGAGTAAGGACCAAGGTCCAGCCCACTGTGAAGAGTGAGTTGGTTCTAAGAGCCACAAAAACAATCAGGTATTTAAAAACAAATCAGGTATTTAAAGTGGTAATTTGGAGAACCGTGGTATGAGTCCTGGTATCAAACCTGGCTGGGAAATGGAGCCAGTTGTGGCATTTAGGTGCAGTGCTAAGGGTCTGGGAAATGCATGAGACAGATGAGATGCATCATAGTTGTCCTTACATTAAACTCTGCTTGCCTACAATAAAACCTTTCATCTTCCAATGAATATCAGGCAGTCTGAGGTTGAATTTTCTTCTCCTCCCAAGAAAGTTGTTGAGGGTAAAATACAGCTGATGTAAACAAGTGTTGTGTCTGTTGAACATTTCTGAGCTGTCTTCATTATCCATTTTGATTCTGGTGAACAGAAAGCAGAATTCAGCAGAAACCTGCTCCTTGCTAACTGGGTATTATTTGTCAAAATATGCTTAATACTAATAAGCTTGCCTCTGAATATGTGGTAGTAAGCAGCATTGTAGGCTATTTATCAGGAGATGTTTTTCTTTGAAACCTGGCATTACGGTCCTAGAGTTTGTGCTTTCTTTAGAAAAATGCTGCCTGTTGTTAGACAAGGAGAGAAGTTCTTTGCAACCTCACACACCACAGATTTGTGACCCTCTTAGCAGCTTATTGTTAAGAGTGGTAACAGAAAGTATGGAGCAAAATTTGGCAGGATTTTCAAAAGCACTCAGCAATGTATAACTCTTTATCTGCTGTAATATATCCTTTACATCCTTGGGAACAGAGTTAGAAAACCAGGAGTGCTTTGGAAAAGTCATCCTGTTGCACAGGGTGATTGATTGTATGAAGGATGCATGTTGAGATGGTGTCTTTTGAGCTGTATTTCCCAAACGCTATTTTTGTCTTGATTTAAATACATTCAAGGTTGAAAAAAAGAAACAGAAATAGTAAGAAATAGTAAGAATAGTAAGACAGAAATAGGGAAAAGAAAACACAAGCTTTGCATGAGAAGTCTGGAATCGTTGAGGCAGATTCTCCTGTTGACTGCCCCTCTTTTTCATATGCTCTGAATACTGTTCCCCAGAATCTCTAACTCATTTTGTGAGGGTTAGAAACATGGAATGGACAACAGTATTCAACTCTGAGATTTTATTTACTAAATTAAATTTGGTTCCTGTGTTTTTACATTTGCCTAATTTAATTGGATTTTGCCTATTGTCGTGGGAAGCACATCTCCCTTCTTTGCTGAACATAAAATTAGCTTTCATTGGTGATTTGGGTTTGTTTGGATCTATATAAGCTTTTCCTCTAAATGAGTTTGTTCTTTCGAAAGCAAATATCACTCTCATATTTTGTAGGTGCAGAAAATTTGTAATCTTGTTTCTTCGTTTTCCTTATTATGTTGTGTTAATTTATGTATACATTAACATGTATTTGCATGATTTATTCATTTAAAACTCTACATGTTTATTTGAAAAGAAGCTCACAGAACTTTATCACAAACATACTAAATTGAACACCATTGACAGTGTGTGTTTTATGACTTCAGCCACAAGAACAAAAAATGCTTCTATTATTTTGTTCAATCAAAAAAACCCCAACTTTCTGAAGCAAAAATTTCTATTATTTTAATGACTGAGAGTGAAATTCTGCCATCAATATTTGGGTTAGAGTAAAAGTGTTCAGTTCAAAGGCTCTGCTACATAGAATATTGTCTGGAGTGCTTTCTTCTACTGCTCATGGAAGTCTGGCAGGCTTAGAGGAAGTAACAGTAGATCAGAACAGAGCTAATGATTTTAAAATGTCAGCAACCACCATCCATTGTGAAAAGGAATTCACAAAATCCCTCTGCAGCAAATCATGAAACTACATTTTTTTCTCTATAAAGTTGATAAAACAATGAAGATGTCTTCATTTGCATCAGCAAACTGAAAACCTAGCATTTGCTCCAAACCCTACAAGTTCCTTTCTTTTAACTCTAATAAGGAAATCCACTTTATAGGGGAAAAAAAAAAAGCTAAACATTCAGAAAATGTTCAGATGGTGCTGGTTCTTCTCTGGCCTTGAGCAAGTTAGACAAGGGCTAAGTCAAAGCAAAGAATTAGATCTCTCTGGAATCCTTCCTTGAATCCAGTCTTCACTGTACATCAGAGCTCTGACCTTGATTTTGCAATCAAGCAAACTTCAAGGTGTAGCTTTTACTACCATCAAGAGAGAAAGCAGTCCTGGGGTCTCAAATATGCCACCTTTTCACAGGAAGTGTACAAATGAAAGAAACTTATATTTGTAGCATAAAACCCCCAGATGTCTGCTTCAGTACAGTGCAGCCCTGTTGTAGCAGGAAGAGCCTTTCTTGCTCCTGAGGCTCGACGAGCTGCTGGCCTCTCCATTGCCTCACACCAGAGTGAGCTCTCTCTGTGGGTGTGTGTCCCACCTTTATTGGCCCCATGGTCTTGCTCATGCCCAATAGGGGCCTGTCCTAATCAGGCACAGGTGGATTCACTCCCACTCCTTGGCAACTCAAGGCACCTGGTTGTCTTGTTTCTGTACACCCTGTCTTGGATTTTCTGTTATGATGTTAAAACCAAAACTGAAGAGACAATGGTGCATCCTTCTTATTCTTTTATTTATGTAGTTCCTGCTGCTCTAATAGTTGGCCCTTTCAATAATCTTTTGTCAAAAAAAAAGGTGAAGTCACCACTTCAGCTACTTGTTTCATTTAGTTGAAAACTATGAAACTGGACTAAAAAGTAAAAATTATATAGAGAAGCTAAGCAGGAAAATAAAAAAAATCTGTAGCAGCCCATGGTGTTGTGTAAAATAATTGGCATTAATTGCTGTTTGGCGTAGGAAATAAATGATTTTCAGTTGATGCTACATAGAAAATAATGAGAATTGCTATTAAGTGGGTACGATTGTAAAAAGGTAGTCAATGGAAAATATTGAGCATGGAAAATTTTTCTGTTAAGGGAAATTTTGCATTAAATGCCTTGGTATTCAGCATATGGACCTTTTATCCATTCATCTCCTGTTTTCTGATAGGTCACCTCAACCTGATTAAAGAGCATGGGGAGAGCACTTGCACTCTGCAGTTGTATTACCATGCTCTCGCTGAGACTGAGTCCCTCAGGCAGTTGTTTAATTGTAGCTGATGCCCATTTTCCTCCCTCACTGTCACCCCATAAATCTTCACCCATGCACTCAAGTGGCTGCCTTAGCTCCAGGACTTGCTAGAGGAGAGGTAGGGAAGAGCTTGGCCTCCTTTGCTCTGGCTCAGGCTGGATTGAAACGGCCCATCTTCTGGTTCACATTCTCCATCTCTTCCTCCACAATGCTGCAGCTTTTGGCCTGGAGATGTTCAGAGTTTTCACCCTCTGCCCAGTGGACTCTTCATCCTGTCCTTCACTTGTTAATGGAGACAAAGCCTTCTGAGGCTCATCAGGACTTCTAAACCAAAAATGCCTTCTTGTTTTAGGTTTGATATTCTTTGCTTGTAATTGTTCTCTGAGATACCATGATTGCTAAAAAAAGGGGAAAAAAAAAAGCCTTCTAACTTGTACAGTGTTTCTTTCTGGGCCACAGTGCTTCTCTGACCACTCATTATTCCAGGTAAGACTTGGATGAGAGGTTTCCAAATCCCCAAACTTCCAGAAGCCAGCAGAACCAGACCAGATCAGCTGCATAGGGCAGTCTACTTTGGAGATGTTTCCCTGATGGATGACTCAGTGTTTCCTGCAGAGCTTCAGTACAGTCCTTCCCACATTTGGTGAAATAGAGGATGGGCAAGAACTTTAGTAAGTGGGCATCAGACTGAGTGGAGAGAGTAGAGATACAAAGGAGACCTCACAGCTCTAAGGCTGGGGTGCAGAATGACTTTTCCAGTGCCCCTGAAGTTGGGAAAGGAGAACCTGCTCCTATTACCAATGGAAATCTTCAAATCTCTTTTTCTCTGCTTTACCTTGAGGTCAGAATTCAGTCCTGAATAATTTTGAATAGGAAAAGAGTGTTTTTTGCTCAAGCTCCAATTTTAAGCTGCTCAGTCTGCAGTTCTTTTCACACATACCCACTCTTCACATGCTCTTGATGATCTGCAAATAAACAAACAAAAAAATCAACAGCCACCAGTTGTGAGTTGGCCAGCCCACTCTGTTGGATTGCACTGGATTTGTGTAGGCACAGGGATATTAAAAGAACTGTGTTGAAAAGGTTTTGTGTATAAGGCTGAACCTCGTACAGAAAACGTATGTGATTGTTATTGCACAGAACAGGATTACACAATTAGCTGAGGCAGGAATAACAGAGCCTTTTAAAAATTCACTTCAGTCTCATTTACTTTATTCTGTGAATCAGGGAGCTCCAAGACCAAATGAGCACAATGGGAAGGCAGTGCCCAGGTCTTCTGATGAGCACCAGGCAGCTCAAATTCCTGTCACCACACAGAACACCTTACAGGCTCCAAGGCAAAACACAGACCTGTAATCTGAAGTTTTAAAATACAGGACATTAAGTAGAGGACATATATAATTTTCTTAAACATTTTCGACTTTTGTTGCCTTTGGAAATCTTGAATTCTGCTTATAATATTGTAGGATGAGGTTTCAGCAAAAGCTCCAGCACAGGCATTGATGTGTAGAAGTAAATTCAGATTATATTTGGACTGAGATCAGAATTCAAACTTCATGAATCTGACGTATGTAAGAGCCCAGCACTGCAGGTTTTAGCTTTTTTTTTTTTTGCTTGTGAAATGAATATTATTGGACTGTAGGTTTTCTGGATAAGAATCCAAATCAGTGTGTGTACATGAATGATGTAGGAAACAGGAAAGGAATACTTTGTAAAGTGCTCTACAGCCACATTTTGAAAGGTGTTAATATGCCAGCAGCTCTCTAAGCAGAACTGCAGACTGGCCACTGTCTTTGGACTGATTCCCACTGAACTTTTTGAATTCCATTAATCTTTAGCTTCCTTGTTGATGCCGCTGGAGAATTTTAGAGGCCCTGCTTGAGGTGGGAGGGCAAGTTTCACCCACCTGCTTTGGGCTTAGATTTGTAAGTCAGATCTTTCTGAGAATCTTATGCGTGGGATTTCCTGAGAGAGTTCTCTGCACAGTGTTTCTAGCAGCCCTGGAGCTGGCTTTGATGCAAGTGAGGGTGAAGCTGGGAACAGCACAGTTTGGTGAATGAGTCTCTGCTGATTGGATCACACGTGGGCTTGGGTCAAGGCCAGCCCTGGGATCCTTGGTGCAGATTTTGATGATGAGCAGTGTGTGTGTGTGTGTGTGTGTATCTCTTTAGGAGCTTGATTAAGAATCTGATAGAAAGTCACTCAAGAAGGATGCATTTTTAACAGGGCTGAAAACGAGAGAAATAAATCCTGTGATCCTTCTGTTTTCCAGCTGTGCCTTTCATGTATATGGTAGAAGGCCAGGCAGGTTCTGATTTTATTGGAGGGTATTCACCTATCCTTAGGAACTGTTGCCTATTAATTTGAATGTGGCTAAGATAACTAGCAGACTAAAAACTATGCTTTCCTTTCTATTTAATTTTCTCTGCATTTTCCTGTGGTGCAGTATCAGAGTAATTCACATATGAACGTTAGTTTGAATGGTGTTATTGTTGCAAAAAAGTTTAATAGGAGCCTGAGGGTGTATAATATTACTGAAATGAAAGTTTTTTGTGAAACTCATATTTCAGAGCTCATTAACTTACTCAGATCTGTGGGGGGTAAGGACCAGTAAATGAACAGCAATTATCTATAATCTGCTGTACATGTGGTTGTGTCTTCCTTAGTTTTATATTTAGGTCTGTAACTGGATAGATAACCATATAAATTCACACATGGTGCAGATAGAGAATTTGTCTTTTGGACCCCTTGTTTAGCCCTACAAAAACACAAGGTTCAAAGATCCCTGTACAGGTAAATTTTGACTGGAGTCAGAGTCAGAACCAAGAGGCTCAAGAACTGCATGGGTGACCTTAACCCTTCACTGTAGTGAACCTGCCATGGCCAGCGCACTCTTGGCTCAATCACAAAGCTCACACCTGAGCTGCTGCTACTTCTCTTCAACTAGGAGTTTCTTAGTTTAGGCCTCCAACAACGTTTATTAGTGTTAACGTAGACTTTGTATGCCCTGTGAAACTCATCCAAGGAATCCAATGGATGTCAGGCTTGTGCTGCACCCCGTGCTGCTGAGACTTCACTGTCAGCAGTGTTCATGTCAGCTAATTCAGAGCTGTCTCAGGACAGTGACACATGTCACTCTTTGGCTGCTAATCCTAAGGTAGTTGGTTGTGGTAAAAAGGATTCTGCCTTAACACCTAGTTTTAAAGGGGTAGTAGCGAGTCAGCCCAAACGTGCTTTGTAGTGTAACAGGCTTGTAACTTGGTCAAATCAAAGCCAGTGTTGGCCTGAATACTTGAAGACACTTTTCCCTAGCAAAGGTAATTTTCAGTTCAGGATTCATCTTTCTTTGATGATGGGTTTCATTCCACATTTATTTTAAAAAACCTAAAGGCTGGATTTTTTTCCTTCTTATAGATACCTAAATACATTTCTCTCTGCCTTTTCTTGGAGGAATTTGGATCATTTCTGCCTTTTCTTAGAGGAATTTGGATCATTTCTGCCAAAGCTTCTAAAACCAGTGACCTTTGCATATAGGCAAACCTTAGGAAACAAGACCTGGAAAGATGAAAGTTTGAGAAAACTGGGTAGGTGAAAGCAGGGAGTGAAATAGGAGCTGTTGTTGCTGTGATCCAGTAATAGCTGCTCAGTCTATTTCTGATTTATGATTGTCCAGATACCAGTGGTGAGCAGAGCACAAGAACCAGCTGAATATTATACACAGACACTGAAGGATGCCCAGACACAGTAGACTGTGACTCTCAACACAGAATGAATCTCAAGTAGTTTGTGAAGGTCCTGAAGCTCTGACATATGGAAAAGCCTGAGCGAGGAATTTTTCTGATTGTAAACTTCATATTGTAATTTATTTGATATAACCTTCCCTCGGGTTTACTGCATTCATATTATTCTCCTTTTACTTCAAGGTTGGTTCTAGGACTTCAAAAGGTATCTGCAGATTTGGCCCTATGGCTCTGCCACTGTACTTTCCTCTGCTCTCCTCACCTCTCTTCCTATTCTCTTTTCCCAGATGACTTTCTCCTCTGCTGCTGTTCTGCTTCCTTAATCCAGAATCTCTGCCTCTGACATCTTGGTCTTTTTGCTCTCTTGGAATTCATCATCTTCTTGTCCTACAGGACCTCTGCTCCCATTGCTTTACCCTGTAGATTTCCTTGCCAGTTCCAACTCCTGGCAGGATTAAGAAGTGCTGTCTGCAAGAATGCCTTCCATCTGCAAGGTTTAGCAGTCTGTGCCCAAGGCAGCTTGGAAAGGATTGTTTTTTATTTTAAAACACTGTTTGGGAGTAATAAAAATTCCCGATTAAGTTTTTCAAATACAAAAAATAAGAGTTGTTAAAGGGATAACTTGGGGGTTTCAATATTTATCCTTTTCTTTTTTTTTTTTTTTTCTTTTTTCTTATTTTTAGCATAGAGTATTCACAGTGCAGATGTTGTACCCATTCCAACAGCAATCCCAGCCAGTCCTACAGGCATCTGCAGTGCACAGCACAGATCACTCACACTGCTCGGCCTTGTTCCAGCCACTGGCAAGGATGGGAAGGGAAAAAGCAAACCAAGACTGATGTCTGAGATCAGGCTGGAATTTCTTCCTTTAGCTGACATCCCAGTGGCAATGTTGATTTAGGCTTTCTCTCTGGTTTTCTAGTCGTGCTGGAATTGAGACAATGTGTTTACACCCTTGGAGGGTACAAGGGCTGTCAGAATTTTCTCACTTGAGTGTCCTGATGTTAGCAGTGCTACTGCATATGCAAGTGGAATTCTGTGCTGGTCACTGTGTGTCCTCTAAAAACAAACTGGTTCCTCTCTCTTCTTGACCCTTTGCCCACTCAAGGTTTACTTATTTTTATTTTTTTTTTCCCCTCGATGTTTTTTTTCATTTTCTTCCCTCTGCTACTGGGAATTTAACAAGAAAATTTCCTTCCTCCAGACTCATAGCCAGCTGCAGCTCTTCCGACTGCTTTTTTACTCAAGGCTATGACAGCTCTTCACTTTGAATTTTTATTAAAGTGGGGTGGGGAGTTTATACTCCTGATCTAACTTTTTAAAATAAAACTGTTACAGTTCAAAGCCAGGACAGCTGCTGGTAGCTGCCATTCAGAGGGCTGGCTGTCAGTCTGATTTTGAAAATGACTGCTTCCCTCTTCCCCACCCACTGTAATAACTTCATGTTCAACACTCAGCCTCAAAGCTGTGATGTCACCCGCGGGCTGTACGTACAGCAAATGTCAACTTAAACATTACAAGGCTTTTGAAACCAAATAATTGAAAAATCAGTTCCTTCTTGCCTTTCTGTCAGCAAGACAGCCATGCCAGTGCTGAAAAAGATCTGCCTGTTGTCAGATGAGTGCCAAGGAAGTGAAATTAGGACCTTCTGGTTTCTTTTGTGCAGGTTTCTTGGGCTGCTTAAAACCGGTGTAATAAATTCAGAGCCAGTCTGAGTCAGGTGTTGGGGCTGGGAGCAGCTGACCAGTTGCTGTGGGATGGGCAGTAAATTCTAGGACCAGGAGAAAAAAAACCCTTTCCAGCCTTTCTGTGGATATTTATGTATTATTTGCTATGCTTATGCACATCCATATCAGGTGCCAAAACCCATCGAATGTTACAAACTCCAGGCTTGCTCTCTTGCTTAGTGGTGTTGTAGTAGCTTGAATAATCTCTCAGGTACATTTTTGACTCAATAAATTTGACCAGGGGTACAAGCCTCAGATTAGACTCAGATTTCACCATGAAATGGTGGAGGCAATGAGTGAAAATAACACTGGAAGCTTGCTTTGAAGTTTTGGTCTGTAGCAGCCTGTAATGCTCATGACCTTGGGCAACCCTGAGCAGTTTAAGGAACCATTCTTGCAAACTTCCATCTTTAGGCTCAGCCTAAAAGTAATGCAATAGCTCTGCTTGAACATGCAGTGATAAAGAAATGGGAGTTTGGTGTTATTTAACCAAGTTTCTCACCCAGACACTTAGAGGGGAATTGAAGTTGTCTTCCTTTGAGATACTGAAAGTGTTAATTTTTTTTGTTTTGTTTGTGTTGTGGGTGCTTGATGTAGCTGCTGCTGCAATTATAAAACCAAATAGTCTCCTTTTGGAGAACTACGAGCATTGGCAAGGACCAATTCATCAGGAGCCACAGTGTCAACTTCAGTTTGGTAGCACAAAACAAACAGAAAGCTGAGATGCTGTTCTGGAGAGAGGAATGAACTGCTCTGGGGGAAAGCATTACATTATGGACACCCTTTTCTTTTAACAATAACATTTAATAGCCTTTTAAAGAGCATTTTCCCCATTCCCCCAAGTAATTTCTTGGCAGGCAGTTAAGAGAAAGGAAGACTTTTTTTTCTTTTTTTTTTTTTTTTTTTTTCTGAGGGCTTTTATATGATACTAAATAAGTCTAACAGCCTTCTAAACAACAAACCCCTCCCCTGTGCTGCCCAGACTGTCTCTTACCACCAGCCCTGGAGTGGCCTGATGGTGTCTGCCTGGGAAGTGCTGCAGGCATCACCAAACCACACCGAGGGCTCAGCTCTCCGGTGGATGCCAGATGGGACCAGCATCAAGTTATTATTATTATTATTAATTAATTATGCACCTGACTAATGTGCAGAGCAATTTAAAGCTGTTACAGTGCACAGTACCAGTGGAAAGCAGAAGGCTTTTCTTGAAGAATGTGTCTCTTCTCCAGGGATAGAAACCTTCTTCTACATGGGTAATTTTTTTTTGTCTAATTCAAGGCAGAAGGCAATAGACTCCTGGTCACCTAAATAGTGTGTTTCTTCTGGTTTTCTCCTTCCACACTGACCTAACAAGTCTTGCTGTCATAAATGGCACATGGT
Source organism: Calypte anna (assembly GCF_003957555.1). NCBI lineage: Eukaryota > Metazoa > Chordata > Aves > Apodiformes > Trochilidae > Calypte > Calypte anna. Next base: position 24,447,995 of record NC_044254.1, on the reverse strand, counting down.
GGAAGGTTGGAGGCTGATGAATTCTCCCAGCTCCCTTACAAATCATATTCCACGTGTAAAAGGAACCAGCACTGGTTTTTCGTTCTGGATTCCCCTTGTACTCACAGAAGAAGGGGCAGAATTTGTCCCTGAATATGGAATCTGGTTGTACAGCTGAAAGGAGGTGGTGGGTGCTGGCCCTGTGGTTCAGCAGATGAACTTTTTTTTTTAGGAACATGCCCAATGAAAGAAGAAATAAGAGCAGCTGTTCACAGAGTGACTGAGAGGTGATAGAGAAAGAGAAAAGGACTTGTAAAAGAACTTGTAAGGGTCAAGCACTAAGATGTGGGTCCTTTCTTGTTGTGGCTTGTGTAGCTGTATAACCTGGGACCTTTCATTGTGTGGGGCTTAATACTCTTTGAGCCTAAAGTCAGCTTTCCCTGGGAGCACTCATGAGCAAGGGGTAAGTAATGGTTACAGGGGGAGCTGGGATGAGGAACAAGACATGCCAGGAGTCAGAAGAAACCAGAGCAGAGAAACAAGAAAGCAGAACCTCTACTGCCCCTACTCTCACATTTTTTTAGAGAAAATTGGTTTGGTTTTTTTTCCCTGAGCAGTTGCTGAGGGATTTGAAAATGTCCAGGAGTGGCTGGAATGTAGCAGAAAAGCCAGTGCAGAAGTTTGTGGACCTGTTAGCAGCGGCTTTGGGGTACAGGAGTAAGCAGTGGGAAAGAACCAATTAAAACTTCATTTTCTCAAATGGTGGGACAGCCAGCTCTACACTGGAGCCAGGATTCCTTTGCCCAGCTGGGTTCCAGCTTCCTTTGACCCTGCTGTGGCTCCTGAAGGCAGTGGGTATTTCCTAGGATTTTGACTTTAACTGTTAGCTTTCCCGAGGAACATTTTGGATACTGAATTAGAGACACAACCAACAGCACTGAACACCACATCCAGCCTGTGAACTGGACTGAATATTATGCTGACGATCCAGGTCCTGACAGTTGCATGCCATGGAGCAATGTAGTGCAATGTGATATATATTATTCATGCTCTCATGTACCTCATTTTCACTCTGTGTGACAGCACTTCCAGGATCAAGGTTCAGCACACTTCAGTGGACCTGGAGGCTTTATGGTTCTGATGCCTGGAAGCAAAACAGAAAAGAAACATTTGGGATGGGAGGTGTCTTTTGCCCAATGGGTTTTCTGTGGATCGTGGCACTTGGTCAGCACACAAATAGACAATATCTTTGGCTCAAGCATGCACCTTAATTGAAATGATTCAATTAATGCAGGATAATTTAAGATTCAATTTAAAAAGAGCTTAGTTAAAGCAATGTGGATAGCTGTGTAGACACTTTGATCTTTCTAAACTAAGCTTTTTTAGCTGAGTTTAAGACATTTAGGCCAATGTGAAGCAAGGCACTTGCCAATTAGTAACAGGGGCTTAGCTCATCCTAGATAAACTGCTCTAAGTAAATCAGAATAAGCTTGTGGGCAGATAGGACTAAATAGGTCAGAGACAACTGGTGTTGACTTAATAGATTTGCATTTCCCTCTAGTTAGTTTAGAGCTGATGCCCTCACCCTGCAGGGTGCCACTGCTGATAGTGCTGTTTCTCAGAGGAGATGTAAAGCTGAGTTCCTGACCGACAATAAAACCCCACAGAACACTTTTTTTTATGTTGGCCTCCTTCTCATTTGAATAACGTTTGTGTTTGGGATGTCTGAATTTTAAAGCACCAGTCCTGCCTTTTGCTTGTGGCCCTGATCCTGGGTGCTGATCAACAAGTGCACACCACAAATCAAGAGGATGTTGAAAGGATGGATTGCAGACACTTTTTGTGGTGCTCTGCCCTACCCTAGGGATGATAACACTGGGGTGACTCCTGTGTGACATCTATCTGGGAGGCTCTGAATGATGCAGGCTGCCAACAGCCCTTTGCAGCTTGAGAACATCACCTTCCTTCTCCTCTTAGAAGGCTTTGGGGAGGGGGGATGTATGTAAAGAGCTAATTCCATACTCCCATGCAATTCTATAGTGAAGACTCCTGTTACCTGGGCTGCAGGACTGCCTCAATATCACTGGAACTGCAGAACATGCCCAGGAAAGGCCTGTACCAGTGCTATTGGGAGCATTATGTGGTAATAACCCACTACATTGGGATATTTTTGAGGGATAAGTCAACAGCGGGCAACAGAGATTCAGATCCCCTGCTTTTTCCATTTTTTTTTAATATCAAGTAGCTATTTTGCTGTTCTCTGTTAAGCAGGCTCTGAATGGCTGTAGCAGTGGTGACAAATATGTGCTCAGCAGTTATTTAGTGCCTTGTTTTCCAGAAGTGCATGTCAAAGAAAAGGAAGCAGATGGGCTCTCTCCTACTGCCCCAGACAATCTTTTAGAGAGACTGACCAGGGTGTCACACTGCTGCCCAATTACCAACTCATCTTTGATAAGTCTTCTGAAAAGCAACCATAGATCACTATTCTCATTATATACACAAGAAAATTGAGGCAGAGAGAAGTCAGGTCATTTGCCTAAGTCTGTATATTATGGAAGTGTCAGCCAGGGGCGTGAACTCCAAGCTGCTGGGAATAGGACCCTCTGACTGGTCTCTTAGACCATTTTACTGCTGTTGAAAAGGTTATTTGACATCTGCAGTCAGCTTGCAAAATGCTTGGGTTCCTGACAGATTTAAAACACTATGTAAAACGTTAGGTTGAGATGTAAACAAGAGAAATTAAACCTCTAAGCCAAGGGCCCAAGTGGGCTAATCTTGGTGGGTGAAATAACACTAAAAGAAATTAAAATAAAATCTTGTTTTCTTGAAGACACTGACTTTTTATGATGTGTATATATAAAAAATGGACATCAAGGTCTATAGAAGGCCAGGCAATCAGAGAGGTTCGTCCTTTCTCTCACTGTGATCCTTGTGCTGTGGTTCTTTACAGACTGCTGTGAAGATGGAAAGCTACACCCAGTGATCATTTTTAATTAAGAATAGTAGCTATTATTTAGCATAGTGACATGGACAGCGTATCAAGGGAATTTCTAACTTTGTAAGATAGACAGAATTGATGACAAAAGTCTTTCTTGAAAGCTAATTGTTTCAAGGATATCCAAAATTGTGCTTGCTTTGCCTGTGCTATTAATCAGAGAGTGGAAGCCACTGAAGTAGGAAACACCAAGCTACAGCGTGCTCAGCTGCAGGGGCAAATTCATCATCCCACATTGGCTTTGCTGACCTTTTGGGCAGGGACTGAAGTAGAGCACAAGCTTTCATTCTGTTCAGAAGCAGCTGTCATCAGTATCAGAGGGACAAGGGTCCAGTTCTGAGACATGGGCTCTACCAGGTCACCTTCCCGGTTGTCCCAGACTTTTCTCTGAGGGTCCAGGGCATATTCCTTAGGGACCTGTAGTGAAATGAGGCAACCAGGTGCCACTAATTACCAGGTAGTGGGCATGAGCTTGTGTTAAGCCCACCTGTGCCTGATTAGGGTGGCCCCCAACTGCGCATGAGCAGGATTAGGGGGCCAATAAAAGGTGAGGCTTGAAGCACAGGCTCAGCTCAGTCCTGAGCAAGCCAGTGGAGAGGTCGGTCGAATCTGGAGCAGTAGCACTGAGCCAGGCTGACCAGTCCTGAGGCAACAGACTTGGGGCCCTTTTTCGTGCACTTCTGCTGGGACACCTGTTGGACTTTGAAGCGCCGTGCCCTAAGAGAGGTTCGTCTTGCTACAGGGGCCCTCCACCTGGCACTTGGGTGGTGGGGTGCTCTTGTGCAGACAGCACCATTTCTGTTGGTCACTTTATTCTTTATTTTTTAGAGAGGAATCAGCATGGGGTATTTCTCATTGCTACAAGTTCAGTCCTGCCCAGGCATGTGCTAGGGTGGTCTGGTGCTTGATGTCTGACCCTGATGCATCACTTGGCTCTCAAACTGAGATTTAGCAGTGTGCTGGGTAACTCTCCTTGCTCTGGCAGCATTTCTTCCCCATGCTCCTGGTTCTGCACATCACTGGGTGTCAGGATGAGGCATCCATGGACTCTGGTTTGTTGCATCCTGTCAACTTGTGGTGTGCATCACTGAAATACCCAATAGTTTTGTGCTTTCTATGTGACTGTGTGACTCAAGTTAGCCTTCGATGCTGCCATCCACAAGTAAAAATTCAGCAACTGTTTCCTCATTGAATCTCACCACCTACCCCAAACTTTGTCCCTTTGCTATCCACCCACTGCTTTAAAATGACAGAAGCCATTCCCACCAGTGAGGCTGCTGCTGTATTGAGACACTTTGAGGCTTTGAGCCTCTCCATTTTCTGTGTGTATCTATGACAATCTTTTTTTTTTTAAATGTATGTTTGAAGCTCTCTGTAACAGAAAGCTTCTAACATGTTTCTACCATGCTTAGGAAGAAGGGATCTGTATGTAGGAACAAAGGTTATAGGATGTAAAATAATAGTAAAAACCCACAGTAGCAAAAATTCCTGTAATAATACGGGCTGTGCTGATAGCCATGTCATAGTATGCAACTGAAATCAAGTTTATATTTTTCTTTCATTTTTATGAGTAACACTGGGATATTTTTAGGAATAAAGTATAAGAAAATAAGGATGGCAGTGAGGGGTTAAAAATATTGACTTTTGGTACTTATAATAAGAAGACTTTTCTTAGTTCTGCTGGCAGGCTCGTACCAACTTTGAATTCAATTTAGGGATTGAATTTACCATGCGTAACCCACTGGGCCTGAAACTATAAAAGGACTTAAAAATGTACAACAGATAGGACCTTAGAAGTCTAAAGGATCCTTCATGAGATGAAAAGTATTTTATGTTGTTTGAGATACAGTAGTCTCTGAATTACACTTCAAAAAGCTTAACACATCCTTAAAATACATTTACAAGGGAAGATAATAATGTACAGTTTTAAATTTAGGCAGTGCATGTTCACCAATGAAGTTTCATCATCTTGAATAATTTAAGCCAGTGTGGATATTATCACTGAACTTAAAGAGAAAACTGAAAAATGTGGAGACCCCTGCTTAGTGCTGATGACTGTGTAATGCTGTGAATTCTTTGGGGAATCTATTGATGCATTCTCCTTGTATATTTATAAGAAAACTGTGGTATTAAAGTTTCATTTTTGTCTGTTCTAAACCTAAGCAAAAAAACCAGGGGTATAAAAGCCATTGAGGACTGAAGAAGTATTACTGATGTTTCAGAAAATGGGATTATTAACCATAACACAATAACGTTCGGGGACCCGCTAGATGTTGCCTACTGATCAGCTCACCTTGAAATTATGTTTATTTGCTTAAGTGAGTTTTTGGTTTATATTCTGTGAAAACATTTTTTTCCCTCTGCGTGGACCCAAAATTGCTTAGTCTGTGTCCTTTTCCCTGGGATGCAATAGCATAGCAGCAGCAGAGGCACAGGCAGTTGCTAGCTAGGTAGCTTATTATTATGGTCACACTCCAGCACACAGCATACTTGTTGGAAGTTTCCAGAAATATTGCACTGCAGTCATTTTCCTTGCCGTTATGCTAATGGAATCAGGAAAATCAATTGTCCTTAAGGAACAGGGGAATGAGATGTGCTGTAAATGCCACAGGATGAGTGATTGGTTGATTGCAGGGATGGTGATTCAAACGCGCCTCATCTCTACATTATCCTGATGAATTTTTATGGCCCTGCCTTTTTTTCTTCTATAGCGGTGGAGGAAGGTTTATGGCTTGCAGCTTTTTAGTTGATTGAATGCAGCTGGCATTGTTGCAGTGCAGAACAAATAGGTACTTTTTCTTTACAGCCTTAAAAGTAGATTGAAGAAATTGCACACCAACATTTTTGCAACAAAAGCATTCTTAAAAATGCAGATATTTTATGAAATTACTTTGCTCTCCTTCTCTACTGTCGGTAATCTTTCTATCGGAATAAAGGACAAAAATTGCTTGAGATTCTAGAGGAGCATAGCTCCAATTTTTTATTCTTATCACAAAGAAAGCTAACTAAGGAGTTTCATTAGTATTCATTTTAGCCCAATGTAATTTTCTCCTTCCTAGTAACAAAAAAAAGAAAAAAAAATATGCCTGTAACACCACTGAACCAAAGAAGGTCATCCTAAGTATATCAGCATTTTCTGTAACTCTTTCAGATTGTATTCACAAGGTAGTAAAGATAACTGCTTCAGCTCAAATTATAATAGTTCTAGTTACAGAATATAGAACACTGTATACTATAAAGGGTCTTATTTGATTAAATAAAACAACACCCATGATCAGCTCTGGGTGCCGAGCTGCTGACAGCTAAAGCCAGATACACAAGAGGGTTCTATTTACTTTCAATTAATTTGCTGATAATTTATTATTCCACTCCACAGCGTCCACATTACAGATAATATTCATGCTATGACACTTTTCATAAAGTGTCTTTATCAGAGTTGGAAACTCAGCTTGTTTCCCCCTCTGGATTAGCAATCTTTAAAAGGCATCACAACTTGGGTAACAGTATGTCCTTATGGAGTTCAGTAGTTACACTGTCATGACTTTAAGAATTTGTTTCTTGTACATTTGGCACAGATTTAATATTTTCAAAACCAAGAGGTCTATAATAGCTATGCACTGTGACATCTTTCTGACACAGCTATGCCTGTGCATTTCTAGCCTGATTTATAACAACTTCGTTATTCTTGGTTTGCTCCTGAGCAGTGCCCTCCAGGCACATGATTACTTGGTAAGAGTTACAGGAATTTGTGAGAATTTAAGATGAGCTCCAACCTTGGTTTCCATTCGTGCCCAAGTCTGGTGTTGCTATTGTTTTAAACACAGAAGGCCTGATTCACCACTGTGTTTAATCTCATCTAATAAATTGCATCTGTGCCAAGCGGGTGCAAAATACCACTGCTGATGTGATTGGGGAATTGTGATTTGATCACATTTTACACTCAGTTTGTACAGGTGTTAATATCAGCATGAGTGTAAGGAAATGAGGAGCACTAAAATTAAAAGAAATCCCCCCTGTACGGAAAATTAAATTCAAATTTATGGTATTGTAAGGTTTCACTTGTGCACATGCGTCACCAGAATTATAAAATGCCTCTAAGATCTGGATCAAAACCATGTTTAACAAACTACTGGTGTTCTAAGAAGCATTTATGTGTAACATATTATAGTACACACCCTGAGTAAATGTAGGCTTAACTAGGACATAAGTGACATGCAGTCCTTGTCCTGTGAATTTCACCTACTGACAACATTATAATGAGAAGCAGAGGTGCCAGATTGTAGGGCTTACTTCAACAGAGGAAATGAAATATGATTTTTTTATCATAGTGATGACTCTGTTCACAGATGTCATGGATATTGATGACACTGTGTTTTAGTTTTTGCTGCCAGGTTACTGGAAGCAATTTTTATTTTTATTCTTTTCTTCCTGCTACATCTGTTACCAACACTTTCCTACACGATCTTCGCTTGTGTGTTCTCATTTCAGATACATTCCCAGATAAAGTAATTGTGAATTGTAAATGCCCACTACTGGGAATGTATACTTTCTGGGTTTATTGTCTGTTGGAAAGATTTGCTTGAGTTGAAATCTATACACAAAATAGTGTTCTTTCCAGTGTCCTGGTTTCACACCGGAGCAATTTCCTCAAAATAAATAATTGGCAATTCATTAATGTGAAAAAGTAATGACCTTCTCAGCTCATTTGTTAGGAATGTTTCTTTTTTAAATCTGAAGCACATAAATATAGTTTCATTAATGCATTTACAGTTAAAATTACAAAAGTGATTTGCAGTGTTTTTGGTTGTGATGCATTTGATGTGATCTCTGTCAGCCACAGGGAAGCAGAAGAGCAAGAGCTGTGTCACGAGCAGATTCACCTCTTCCAAAACGCATCTGGATTCCAAAGCAAGCTGACATTGCTGATGCTTTAAGAATGGCTTATTATCATAGGTAGCCAGCCAGAGCCAGATTTCTCTGACTAATACGAATGATCTTTCTTGTTTATGTTTTGGTCAACCATTTAAAGGGATGCAGGGAAGCAGAAAGGAACCATTTTGAATGTTAATGAATGAGAGAAAATCATTGCTCATCCAATTCCGAAGCCTGTGCTCCTTCTGGTGAGCAGCAACCAGAGGATGTTCCTGTGTCTGCTGAGGCAGTAGACATTCCTGGTGGAAGTAAGAGAGCTCTCAAAATCTTGTCTCCTGTTGGTGTTCACATTCTTAGTGCATTTGTTTACATTAGGGCTGTTTGTGCAGTATTATGCCTGATTGAACCGAAGTCTCTTGGAGAGCAAAGTGCTTTTATTTTGACATTTTCACATGGAAGTCAGCCATCACCCCTATAAGGAGAGTAAGCAAGATTTATGATGGGAATATTGATTTCCTTTATACTCTGTTATAAAATACATCTAGGCACAAAAGATAAGCTAGACCTCTTTGTTTGCTCCTTCTTGCCATCGGATGACAGGACTTGCTGGAAGTGCCTTGATATTTTAAATCATAATGCAGTGAGAAAGGCAATTTGGGATTGTCTATATATCTTTATATGTGTATTTAAAAACCTCAGAGGGCGAGAGCTTTAGCAGGACTGAACAGAACTTCCAGCCTGCAGGAAAGGGGAGATGTCTTTCCAGCATCCCTGTGGTACCTGTCTCTAATCACTCAATTTAACCATCCCCTTGATCTGTCTTTGTCCAAACCAGGGCAGGTGTCTGTAGAAAAGAGAAAAGTGTCTGAGCATCTCTGCTCCTGTGCTGGGCCAGATCTGGGCTTTTGGGGACATGTTTATGCCTCTCTCCTTGTGTGTCTGCCCTGCTGAATCTGGAGCAAGGATGAAGCTCTCAGCTGGTATTACCAGGTGTATCTGATTATCAAGGTGTAGCTGATCTGAACACAACACTTGGGCTTGTTTTCCCACATGGTTTCTGTACGTGGCTTGCATGAAGTGTTAGCAGTGGTCACACTGAATCTGTGAGCTGTGTCTGGCTCCTGCTAATGTGACTGACAAATATCTCTTTGCAATGAGAACACAGCCAAAGGTAAGTATGTGATTAAATCTTTCCAGGATATGAGTCCTGGCAATTCTCTTCCTTCATCTTCTGCTTCATTTATTATAGGTCTGCTTTTTTTTTTCTAGAGTGAGGTGTTTGAGGTAGGAACAACATGGACAGAAAATCAAATAATGTTAATATGGTGACTTTTTGCCATTTGCCAATTTACAAAAACTTTCTAAGATATCTAGCATTAATAATGCACAAAAAACACATTTTCTCCTCCTCTCTTTGTATCTCTTCTTATTACACATATGGCTTGACCTTAAAAAAAAGAATGAGTAATTTTTCTTGGAACGGAAAATCTTTCTAGTCTGGGTTTAAACTGAAAATAGAACCTAGCTCAATACCCAGAAACTGAAATCCAGTATTATTTCAAATGTTTATGTATCACAGAGTGCTACATCCCTTATTGTGTTCTGGTAGAAACCACCACCACCAAAGAAAAAAAAAAAAAAAAGTCGATTAACCTTGGAGTAAATTAATTTGGGAATCTGGGTACATCCTTTTGTGGCTCTCCTTAGTTAACATGTGTACTATGAATAGAAAAATAACAAAATCGGATGAATCTGATTGCTACGAAGTAATCCCACTAGGGGGTGCAACAGAGTAAATTATTTCTTGCATGAAAACTTGCTAGGGATCAGAATTCTTCCTTGTCACTGAGCCAGCTCCATGAGTGAGAGGCTCAAAATGTGAAGGATTTTCTGCCTGCTACTCCTCGGTCATCAAGGCAAAGAATTAAGGCAACTCTTTTAGTAACTGAGTCCCACCTGAAGTAACAAGGTTTATTCTGAGCTGTTCACTTGCAGCCTTTCTAGAAATGTGTGTGTTCTGTGCAGCAAGGGGGGACAGAACTATCCGAGTTCACTTTACTATTAAATATAAATATACACAGTTTCAATCTGGAAATATTTGATATGTGTGTTTTTCTGGAACAGACACATCTCTTCTGGTCTTTTTTTAATTTGGAGATGCTATGAGTGGCAGATTATCAAGTAGGAGCCATTTGATGTTTCAGTTTCTTCCTGTTCTGTTTTTATCGTGCTTAATTTCCGTGCTGTGCTTTGATGCTGTACACCCATTTTTTAGGTGTAAATGCAAATTTCACATACTGTGCATATTCCAGCAGCAGAAGAAAGATTTGTTGGTATTCCACCTAAAAAAAGAAAAAAAAAATCCAAAATAATTCTAGGCAGTGGCATTTTATTTCAATGAAAGTTACAGATGGGTCTGCTATCCAATAACAGCTGATGTGCATCCAAGGTGTAAATTGTACAAACACACTAACAGTGCCCAACCATTTCTGTAAAATATAGTTTTTTTCCTGCAGCAGTTGTCTGTAAAGCAAGACTTTCTATTTTTCCTTTTTGTTATTATTGTGTGTTTAGAGAGAGTCAATCTCATAACCACATCAGGGTGCATGTACAAATCAGCCAGATTTGTACATTTCTTGGAAAGCATTATTTGGAAAACAGTGCAGTAAAAATGCAAAAATTCCCTGAAAAAGCCATTTATAAATGAAGTGACTTGCTTGCTGGATTTACAGAATTTTTGACTCTCCTTAATGGTGCAGCATTAGTCTGGGCCAGGTGTTTGGGCTGTAGGTTTGCTGCCAGGATTCCTTGGTCAAGGACTGCAAAGGAGTCCTGAGTGGAAAAGAGCAGTTCTTGCAAATCTTTCTGAATGCAATTATTTAATGAGAGCTGATGCAGGTAATTTTGCAATGCTCTAATTTATTCATGTGTATATGTGCATGTTTATGTGTGTGTGTAAGAATACCAGTTTCTGAACCTCCAGCTTTGTATGCTGTCAGGGAAAAGATAAGTTGAAATAACAGAAGGGTCTGGCATAAATTTCAGACATGTGGGAAATTCAGTTACAGGCTGAAATGTCATCTTCAATTCAACCTTGCTGTACTTAGTTATTGCAGCACACTTGGTGCATAAGGTCACCCACTGTTCAGAGGTTTTTCTAAGAGAAGGCACTATTATCTCTGATGCCCTGGTACTGGAGGATAAGTGAAAGATGATGATTTTGCCCAACGTTGGAGTTTTCCTGATTTCACTCAGTTTAAATTAGTTTTTTAATGTTATTTTGTCAAGTTTATCCTATAAGCAAGTCTTCCCTCTGGATTTTTTTTGGTTTTGTTTGGGATCTCTTTATTTAGTGTTTATTACATCCATGTATTTATGAGCCTGGGTTATCAAGGTCATTCTGATGATTGGCCCATTAAGTGCTACAGAGGGGCCTTTTTTTCCCTGAAGTACTTTAATGAAAACATGGAATAACCATGGGCTGGTGTTAAACCAGTAGCTGGGGCTTCACTCTCATTTGAGCAGATATTAATTACACTTATAGGAGGATTCCTCTACCACATTGGGCTCTATCCATGCAATGTTAGCTTTGGTCTGTGAAATCCACTGTGTTCAGTGGCTGCAAAGCCAAGCATGGTGGAGTCCAGAGGGAGATTTTTTTTTGCCACCACTGCATAATGTCTGGTTGGTCCAAGGCCCTCTAACAACATTCTTAAGACTGGAGTTGCTGGGATCAGTTAAGGTGCTTGGAGATCCTGTCTCTTCACACTGGGATATACAAATTCCTTCCTGATTGTATCAGAGAAGACTTTAAATAACCTTTGTCCTATGATTCTGGAGGCTCTGAGTGATGGGCAGTTCTGCTTTAAAGGCCAAATTGAGGTGGCTGACCTTGTTTCTCTTAATCGATGAGGAAGGAAAGGGGATAAATGCCATTGCTTACAGCAGGAATGATCTGAGAAGCCAGAAGCAGCAGCACAAAGCCCAGCAACAGCATTTCCTCCATGCACACAGAACATCTGCGCTCAGCACCGGGACTGCTAAATGATGTCTGCATTATCATTTATCAATTTCACACTTGATAATTAGTTTATCTTTTCATTTCTGTCTTAGGGAAGCCTGGCCTCCCACATTCCTGGCAGCCTTTGTTCATTCCTGCCCTTCCCTGCCCTCTCCTGCCTTGCTGTCCTTCAGGCAGCATGAGGTCGGGCAGGCAGGTTTGATGTGCTGCAGAACTGAGTAGCTGGAAGAGTGTAAAACCAAGAGTGGAAGGAGAAGTTCCTAAAATAGATATTCTGCCAGTGAAACACAACCTTTTTTTTTTCCCTTCATGACATTTGTTTTGGGGCTCTAACTCTCTCTTAAGCTTTGCTAGTTCAGCTGCGTGTGGGCTGTACAGAACAGGGACAGAAGCAAAACAAACTCAAACAAATAATGTAATTACCATCTTCTCTTACTGGCCACAGGTTATGCTTACAACACAAAATTAATGCCTCTGCTCTGTAACATAAAAAGGGAGCTAGCAGCCTTGTAATTTCTGTGTGCTGTGGTTGAGCCAAAGAGGGATTTCAGGGCAAGTCATGATCCTGACCTACCTGGTTTTCTGAGTTTTCAAGCCACCAATACTTCAGATGGCAGATTGCTCTGTAGCTATCATGGTCAGGGCTAAATTAAAAATAAAAATAAAAAATTCACTTTGAAAGCTCTCCCAGCTTTTGGCACTTAAATCCTTTGGCATGTGAATTCATTTAGAATAAATTGACAGTCAGATTAGCAGCCCCAATATGTGCTTCATTAAGTGTTTGACAAAGACACGTTAGGCAGTAATCAGTGCACGAGGCTGTTGAAGTTTTCTTAGTAGTAGTACAGTGTGGGGCATGATAGTGGGCATCCCAGAAGGTTAACATCTGTAATCAGGATTAATATGCAGAATATTAATGTCAGATATGCAAAGTATCCTGCAGAATATCCTGCTGCAGATAGTGGAGAGGCAGCAACGTCTCAGATGTGTGGTAACCAAAAACATAAGCTTACTTTTAAAGCAGACATTGGATTTTTGTAGAGCTCTATTCCTGTTACACTAATGATGCTCTGTGATTACATAGAAGGTGAATGCAAGCATCATGGTGTGTATTTCAAATTGCTTTGCTTTTTCTTTATGCAAACACCCGTTGAGGTCATGCTTGTTTGCATGTGGTCAGGTTATGTACCATTGGGATTTGACCTTTCTACAGCAGTCACCACTGAAATGTAAGCATCTCCAGAAGATGCACGGAAACCTCCTCTGGAATAGCTCACTTTGCAGTGGAAATACAGAAGGATTCAAAACATCTTTCAGAGGTTAAGCAAATCCTACCCTAACCAGAGACAGATAAAGGTTTTATATCTTTGCTGGAAGCCAAGAAAAGCCATGGTTGGAAAAAAATAGGTTTTGGGCTTTTTTTCAGTAATCTTTAATGAAACTAAATGATGGGATTTATAGATTTATAGTTCTGCTAGGACATCAGCCATGCAGGCAGGCCAGTCACTTGCAGATATGACCTTGGCTCTGGGGGACCTGGATATAACTCTCTCAGGTAAGAAGAAAGTCTGAACTTGGTGTTTAGTGCTGCATTCTGTAAAGATTCTAAATACATGTCAGTACAGTGGCTGCATTGATAGGCACTGTCTAGATAGTGTCCTCTGTGATCCATTTCTGTACTGAAACTGCTCATAGCAGCACCGAAGGACAGGGAAGGGCTATTTATTAGACATGGAGCATCTAAATAAGAAAACATTACAGTTTTGAAGTTCAATGCCTTGTACTGCTTGTGATTTGTAGGACAAAGCCAAGGCACAGATGGAAGATAGACTTGCAGAAAAAAAACTTCAGGATGGAGAAGCCAGCTTTGTCTTGAATAAACTGCATGAAGTGCTGTTTCCTTTGAGATAAAATCTGGGACCAAACAGCTGTTTTGCACTTCTGAGAACTCCTAGTTTACTTACTTTGCAAAATTCTAATATTATTTAGGATTATTATTATTAGACATTTTTTTTCCCATAAGGAAACCTAGAAGATTTTTGTAGGTAAAGTACACTGTAGTAATTGGCAGTGGAAGCTCTCCATTAATTAGCAGATTTAAAATTTTTTTAAAACTTTGTTTTATTCTTATTTCCTAAGTATAGCATCAATTTTCAGGGAACACATGGCAATCACTTGTATGTTGACATTTCCTAGAAAAATCAGTTGGATACAATGGAGAAGGAACATTGTCTAACAGGCAGAAGAGGATTTGTGATTTTTAAGAATTTTATCTCATTCTCCAACTGCTCAGTCTTTCTTCCTGCTTTTTTGATTTTTTAAATACTGTTTAAAATACTCCTATGGTGCAGAGCTTATGGGGTCTGGGAAAGTACAGAATACACTGTGGCCATTTTTTTGTAGTTTCTCTTGGGATGATGTAGTTTCTCATGGGCAGATAATTTGATATCTCCCCAGCTCAAAGGTCCTGGACCAGATGTGTGCCTGAGGTTCCTGACATGTTTCTAACACGTGAAGAGAACCTCGTGGCACACCTGTGTGCAAACAATCACGTGAAGAGATGCTCAACAGTATCTAAATATCACTTTGGTCTGCCAGAAGTGCACCATGAATTGGCAGGTTGAGAGGAGGAGAGGATGATTACATATCTGGATGGGAACACACTGATTGATTTAGGAAAGCTGGCTTAGTTCAGGGAAATAACTGGCAGGTGTTTTGTCCTATTTGCTGACTTGAGCAATGTGAGAAGTGTGGAGAGTGTGTGACATGCATACAAGAAATCTGTATGTCACAGGCTGCAGGAGTAGCTCTCAGTTCAAAGACCAGTAAGAAAATGGCTCATGTAGAGGAGTCTGTACAAGTTAGGGGGCTGTCGAGGAAGAAAGGGAGTTCATGATAGGAGGAAGAAACTGAATAAGAAAAGCACCAAGGCTGTGCTTGAGTATACAAAGATGAAATCAGATTAAATGCCACACATGAACATTTGCAGGGTGACTGAAGCAAGCCCTGTTCAGCAAGGAGTGTCAAGAAGGCTCTGCTCAGTGCCAAGTTCAACTGTTGAAAACTTGAGCTGGGGGAAAATGAATATGGAGAAGAGATGAAGAGGTGTTTTGGCCTTGTGATGACAATATGCACATTTTAATTGTTTGACAAATGGCATGTAAATCAAGAGAACCAAGAGCAGTGAAAGGGATATAGGCTCAGTTTCAAAAATTATCTGTCTCCGAAAATTAGGACTGCAGACCCAGAAATAGAAATTTCAGGCAGAGCCCATGGAAGGCAGTGCCCAGGCTGTCAGTCTCGTCGTTCCATTTGGAACGCCTTTGAAAAGGGGAAAATGATGCTAGGGAAGCAATAAGGAGCTCAGTTTATCTGCTGCCTTTTGGTTTGTCCTGTTGCCTACACAGATGCAGAATGCCAGATTTCTGCTGTTTCTCTGGCTTGCATGGGTACACCCACTGCTTCCCTCTGCTCAGACCAAGGGGATAGAGGAGAATTAGACCCAGGGGAGATTTTGGGGTGTGCTGTGCACAGGGGATGTCATGTAGCAAAGAGGGATGTGTGTCAGGAAAAGGCAGTGTCTGGCACTCTGTGGAGCTGGGTGTTGTAGCAGAGGAGACCTCATCAAATCAAGGATTTTGTTAAGCAAGAATGTTAAGTGAGCCAAAAGCTACAAGAACGTTGCTGTGGGCCCCATCTGGGAAAATGCCACAGATGAGATATTGTGGGAGTATGTAAGAGGATAAGTGGTAGGAAAAATGATATCTCATTTAGATATCTCTAAATCCTCAAAAATGCATGAGGGTAGAAAGTCTTAATATTAATTTCAGCGATATTCAGGGAATTTTTTTAAAGTGGTACCTCTAGGGGCTGAAGTAAATAGTCCCCTTTAGTATAAACATTTGATTGAATTCCCAGTGTGCCAAAGTCATTGGGTATCACTGGTAGTCTGGAGTTCCATGAACTGAAGCAATGGTAAGTGTAATTGAATCCAAGCCAGTGCTTTGAGGCACAAGCTGATGATTTGTGGACATCAGGAAGGAAATCTTTTGTCCCTGTGCAGGATTGCTTGGGGGATGAGGTACATCACAGGAAGGGTTTGTTTCATTTGGGTTTTTATTTCTTTCATAGGCCAATTAGGGGTGACTGCCAAGTCAGGGACACCTCAGCTGAGGGGAGTCACACCTCAGGAGCTCTTGCTGACAAAAACTTAGTGAAAAAAGGCAAGAAAGGTTTAATCTGTGTTAGTTTTTTCAAAAACTAACATAGCAACAGCTTATGTACCTAGTGAAGAGAATAGGGCATGCACCAGAAGCTCTCTTCTACCTCTTTGTGATGTAGTTGTACACCAATTTCTGGGTACAACTTGGGCTGTTCCAACCAACCTCAGAGGACCAGAGGGAACCTCGGCTGAAACCTCTTCTTCCTACTTCGTGCTGTTGGTCAGCAGCCAGGAGCTTAAAATTGGTATGGGCTGAGAAAGAAATGTTCAGAGGAGACCAGGGAGTGAACTATGGCTCTGAGGCACTGCATTTGGGCAACAATTTGAGTTAATATAGCACTTGTGTTAATTTGGTCTGGGCACAAGAGTGGCACAACATTTGCCCTGTAGTGATTTTTCCTGTTGCTTGGAGCCTCTCTGGGCAGTAAGAGCAGCCACAGAGGGAGACAGGAGGTTGTGGATGGCACATTCACTTTCTACTTTCCTTTCTACTGATTTTCTCAGAGTCTTGGAAGCAAGTCTTCAAAATGCTGTAGACAGCTCAAGATGCTGACCCAACATGAGAGGTATTTCCTCAGGGTATCATGAAGGAAAAAAAATAAAACCCTCTCTGAAAGCCTTGGCAAAGAGAAGAAAAAAGATCTGAGAGAAATGTATTTTGAACAGAGCCCCTAATTTTAACACTGGAGTGTCACGTACATAATCCACAAGGACATCTCTTCTACCCAAAAGGGCTTCACATTCCTCCTTTTTTAAAGTCATATTCTTAGGTGGGTTATTTACAGCCTTTGCCTCCATGAATGGCATTACTGATAAATTCCACAGCAACTGCCAGTAAGGAGACATGTAAGTTAAGAGAAACGTTTTACACTGAGCCACGAAAAACTCAAATATGAACCATTTTTTCAAACTGGAGGTGCAGAATTCCTCGGGCACAGGTCTTCACTGGAAATTCTCCAGCCTGAGTCTCATTATATGGACCATTACTGCGTTGCTGTAAAAACTCCTATTGATTTCAGCCATTGTGATCTGCTGGGGAAAAATAACCCTGCTCGAGGTTTTAATCACAGCTGTAACCTCTGAGCAAAGCGGAAAGGGAGACAGAGGCAGTGAAGAGCACAGATCATTCACCTAAAATGATGCCATTAGTACACCCGCAGCGGGCGGGGGGACGGCTCCTTCCCATCCTCCGGCGCCTTTGAGGCAGGAGAGAGGGGGTTTTATCATGTGCATTCCTGAGCCAGCTGGTGATCTGTGCTTCAGGAGAGCTGCAGCTTGCTAACACAAGAGGATTGCTGTTCTGGCTCTTCTGAAATGACTGTCAGGAAGTGGAGATGTTTTTAAAAGTGACTTGGGCTCTTTCCTGAGCCTGTAATGAGAGCAATCAGAACAGCAAAGATGACTCCTCAGAACATGGGGACTTCTGGGTGCTGAAGGGACAAATCTAAGCAAGACAACAAGGGATTAAATGCATTTATAATGCCATTGCCAGTTAAATTTTTCACTGGCTCTGAAGCTGATCGGAGGTTTTCTCAATCTCCCTTCTTTCAGTGTACATTTCAACCAAAAATGATGTCTCAGAGAGCAAGAAGCAATGGGTTGGGGGCAGACGATGTGTTTCATTTCTCAGTATGCAGGTGCTGAAGAGTTTGTCAGTGAAACCTATGGGAGAGTAGGAAAGAGTATCCTTACCACTGGAATGTATGGAGTGAAGGAGAGGGATGTTTTGTCCAGCTGGCTATGGACTCAGCTCTCAGCAAGTGCTTTTCTCAAGGAGTTTTGGTGTCTGGTTCACAGATTGTAGCTGTCATGGAGCACACATCACAAAGCCATGCATTATGGATGTGTCTGTCTTTTAACTTGAGGCACAGGAGAAGTACAAAGATAAATTGGATTCTCCCTTAAATGAAGGAATGGATGGCTTTCTGAAGTCATACAAGGCAAATCTCAGGCACGCAAAGCACCAGCACAACCTCAGCTGAAAGGCTTGTGGCCTCTCTCTCTGCACTAGCTCATCTGGAAGATCCTGGAGTTCTATTGTAGACATTTCTGCAGTTTTGAGATTATATACTGGGAAGAAGTGGGGTGCTTGCACTTCTGATATATGTAAGAGCACATTAATGCTCTTGAATGAGTACAGAACCCAGGAGCCACCTGCAAGCTGCCTTTTGCTGGTGCATCTTTAGTGTGAGTGCATCCATGGCTAAAAGTACCAAGTGGAGCAGATCTGGGAGCAAAGGTGTGAGGATTGCCAACATATCTGCAGAAAACAGCTTTTAATTAGCTGCCTCTGGTTTCTGCAACTTCTGTTTGTTCTTAACCTGTAGCAGCCTCATGATGCTTTCTCCTATTAAGGAGGTGACAAGGCCATTGCCCTTGTAGGTATTTAGATGCCTTGATTTCTGGGGGAGTTGGGTGGCTCCACACTTTTGAGGCTCTAAGTCATAGTTCCTTTAGTTAATGGATTTCAGCTGCACAGTTAGCAGTCAGTTGTGAATCAGATGCCTGTGTTAGTAATGGTTATAAACGAAACACTTAATCTTGGTCAAAACCAGTGTTTTGCTTCATGCACGACACCTCTAAAACCTACCCATGGCTTGTTTCAGTCCTCTTAAAGTTATTTCTTCTGTACTGCAGGGCCTGTCTCATGGAGAAACATCCTTACTTCCCATTAGTGGTGATGAGGAGTAATTAAGTCTGTAGCACAGAGTGACACCATTTCTGTAGGATTTTCTTGCAAGTCTAGGAAAATGGTGAAGTATATTCTCCTTCCTAGGCTTAGACCAGGACCACTCAGATTGCAGAAGCATTCACCTTTGCTTAAGCTCTAGATGGAACATCAGTTTTAATAAGGTTCTTAGAGACCTAAAATGATGACAACATTACTGTGCTTGTTGGCTTTTGTTTAATCTCTGTGGAATCACTCAGATGCAGAAAGATTCCTTTATAATAAAGGACATGTCAGACTCCATTCTGGTTTGTGGAAATGTAGAAGTGGTATTGACTGAAACCTATACACAAACAAAGGTGAACCTGGCTAATCATCTCCAATTTTAAGTTAAAGGAAAACCAGAAAGAAGAAGGCAAATATGATGCTTTATTTTTAAGAGCAGCATTTTATGAATAACTGATTTGAAGTAAAAACGAATACATCACTTTTTAAATAATTCTCTTTGCTTTCCTCTGAAAAAAGAGAACAGAGATCCTATAAATTCTGGGATTTTTTTATTCCCTGCTTGTGTGGCAAAAATACAACGTAATGTTAGTCTGTGATTAAGGCTTTTATGTATGATGGTATGATATAAATAAGAACATTCTTCTTTTCTTCATAGGGGACAGTGTACACAATATTGTGGGTATTGGTACCAATTGTGTTAACTAAAGTAAGCAGACAACTTCCTAGTCCCAAATTTAAGTGGAGCTGTCTTTAAAGACTGAAATAAACACAAATGTTCAGGTTTTCCTTGTAACTGCAAGGTTTATCTTTACACCAGGAAAAAACTTGTTTAATATTTGTTCAGAAGCCTTCAGAAATAATTTCTACCAGCCAGAGCCACACAATTGACAAGGAACAAAACTGAACTCAGCCAATGGGCTATTTGTGACCTTCTTCTGTGCTCTGCTTTCTATGGGCAGCAGCAAATGTCAGTGTGGATGCACTCATGAAACTCATCACTTGACACCAGAAAGAAGGGTGACTTTTCCCTTAATGGAAAACCTCTCCTTGCCACTAAGAAGTTGCTCAAGAAGTCACTGGATTTCATTTTGGCATTTCAAACAGATTTACCTTTGCTCAGACAGTAGGGCTGAGGGTGGGAGGGTGCTTGCCACAAGCCCTTCCTGACACGTGGTGGGGTGGTAAGGGGGTGGTAAGGGGTTGTTCTTTGGGAAAGGAAGAATTGAACTCCTTGGGAAGCAGAGGAATTGAGGCTGGAACTCTTATGAAGAGCTTACCAGGGCATGAGATAGGATCAAAAGAAAGAGACTTCAGGAGCTTGAGTGCAGACATTGTTCTTCCAAAGAGAGACTTTGCCACTGATAGCTCCTGCTGATGCTGCTGGGCCCCAGAGAAGAAGAATCTTCATAAAATAATGTACACTGGATCTCTCAGTGCATCCAAGCATTTAACTCACCCCCTGTGCTGATCAAAGTCACAGGCTTGGGCATGGACTATGAGAATCTGCTGCTTGAAAACACTTTCATAGAAAAACACTGAGATGTTTTTCTGAGAAGAGGTGGCTCCTGGTGACAGCTTGAGCCTTGGCTTTGCTTTTGGTTTATATGGATCTATTTAGAAGCAGGACTGGCCTTGAGCAGCCTTCCAGAAATGAGAAGTTCAAGCTGAAGTCAAGTTTTAAGTGGGCTAGAGAGTATTATTTATGAATAGAAATTGTTTTAAGCTGTTTAAGGAATTGCAGGGAGTTCAAGGAAGAGTTAAGCTGTTAGCATATGCATAGCTAGAGAAAGGATTATGGAGTTCTTGAATAACTGGTTTGATCAGCAATGCTTCACTCTCGTGTTCTTCTGCTTGTCTTTTCAGAGAACAAAATGAAATGCTTTACAAACATTTGCTTAATATTTCTTATAACATTTTTTAACTTGGCTTTTTTTGGTATTTGAACTTAAAAAAGCACACAGCTGTAATTTGGTTATAAACTTCACTGTATCCCTTCACTACTATGAGAAAATACTCCCTACACATGAATACCAATTGGTCCAATTGGTTTATTATAAAGTCTATAATGAGTGGAGCAGGTTAATACATTTAACAAATAAATCAACCACAAGACAACCTGGCAAGTATAGGATAAAGAAAATATGACAGTTTAGATTTTTTTATAGAGGCATAAACCCCAACTCCCACCAAGATAACTATAAATAATAAAATTCTCATTTTACTAAAAATGTGGTTTTGGTGAGATAAGAAAATATGAATTTATATTAATGATATTTATAGCAGACATCACTCTGAATATTAAGAAAGTGCAGCTTATATTTTAATCACAGCTGTAATTCACATTGACAAAATATTTTGTTCCCTTATGGTCAATTAGAAGGGTAAAAAATTAGCTTAATTTTTCTAAATAAATAACTAAAACAAAATACACTTTTAAAGTGCTATGCTTTTGATCAGAGAATCATGGAATGGTTTTTCTTCCCTGATGAAATAGTATCATTTTCAGATAATTTGTTTATTATTGTTTGGAATGGTTATTTAAACATCCTGACATCCCCCCTGTGCCTGGCCATGCCTTGATATCAGAGGAATATTTCACATTACGACTCTCCAGGTCCTCTGCTTCAAGGCATCACCTCTCACTCAAATCTTTCTTTCTAAAAGAACATTGCTGCTTCACGAAGGGCAGGAGGGAGATGACAAAACCCTTATAAAACCTGATCTCTGCATCTTCACTGTATCTGCAGAGAAATTTCTCTTGACAGGCAGTTTCTTGGCATTGAGTGGCTGTCAGCAGGAGCATCCTGTCTCCTGGAAATCTGAGGGTCCAGTTCCCCATACAGGGTGGAGGAGGCTGCACTGTGCCTTCTTGCATGACACTTTATACAAATAGTTATGAATTCATCCTAAGACTGTTTTTAGTCAAAACACTCTTAGAATTGTAATGGGGTGAACACCAAGGTCCAGTTCAGCCCTGGATGTGGCAGTGTGTGAAATCCATGAAGTCTCTGCTGTTCAGATAATCATTTATTCTTGAAAGTAAATCTTTTTGACCAGGAACCAACGTCACTAAAACCCCAACCTTGTTCTCTTCCCTGTCTCATACCTATGATTCTTGAATCCCAGTTTGATTTCTACTTTGTGGGATGTGGGGAGGATGTCTGCCAGCCTGCTGGGTATGGTATCTTTTTAGGTTCACTTCATCTTTTCCAGTGTTTCTGACCTACTAAACCAAACTACAACAAATATGCCAAGACTTACAAAATGTTTAACTGCAGGTGAGAAGAATGTGTGCACCACACTTCTTGTTGTAAGGTCTGGGTGATTTAAACATGTGACTGGGCACTTTGCTGAGTTTTAACTTAAATATTTACTCATGTGGTAATTGAAATTATTTTTATCAATGGATACTTCAAGCACTGTGCTGTAGGACCATTCTCTGCCCAGACCAAACAAGATGTCATTATTTTATGCTAAAATGAATTAAGATTTTGCCTTGGTCTATTTAAATGTCCCCTCAATGGGTTGCTGAGAGGAAGGAGATATGGTTATTTAGTTACTCTTTTAAAGAAAAAAGGAGTCTTCTTTCTGGATATTTTCTGAAATAAATATAAATTTCTAACAATATTCTGACAATTCCTTCTACAACCCTTTGTGTCCAGAGGTGAACTAGGCAGGGACACACTTCTTTAGGACTGGTGGTAGGTCTTGAGTAGAAAGCTGATTTAGGAGTTGAGGACAGTAATATACCAGACATGTGGGATTTGTCCCAAAAGAGAGCAGGGTTCTGGTGCTCAGTGTTGCACCTCTTAAAATTAGGTTTGTAGCTCTGGGAGTAGACTTCAAAAGTAAAAGGCAGGTGCTTCAATTTTCTGTACCTGGCTGTAAAGAGTTAAAATAGCAAACACAGAAGGGAACTTACACTAAGCAGTATGCAGTGCCAGTGGGAACATCCAAAACCCTGGCTCATTTGTATTTAAGGACATCTTTGAAGTCTGCAGTTGGTGAACTCTGGGAACCAGGAACCAAAGATTGTAATACTTCCTCCATTAAAAATGCACAGGGGGCATGGGAGAGAACAGGACAAAGTAGCAAAAGGCTTGTGATGAGAATGTTCTTAAAATGAAGGAATTTAGGTTAAATTTTGCTCCAGCTGAGGAGATTCAAAAATCCACCTCCAACCTTCAATGACAATATTCTTCCTATCAGTAGATTGGTTATTTTACAGTGGTAGCAAGGGATTTCATAGAATCATAGAATTGGCTGGGTTGGAAGGGACCTCAGAGATCATCGAGTCCAACCCTTTTACCACCGTTGTGGTTGCTAGACCATGGCACTGAGTGCCACATCCAGTCTCTTTTTAAATAACTCCAGGAATGGAGAATCCACTACTTCCCAATCTTCCTCATCTTCAGTTGAAAGTAGGCCAGTGTAAAACCCAGTGTGGAAGAGCCATGGGGACAGAGGGAGAAGAAGCAAGAATAATATTTGTCCTCATGGTCAGAACTGAAAAACAGGAGTGTAAGGACAATATTAGCATTTGGAAGGGTGGCCACAGAGTTGTTTGCCATTTGACACACACAGATGCCTAAAGCTTTGCATTGGTGCAGTCAAATAAAATTCAAAAAGTATCAGGGTATGAGGAGGCAATAAATGAAGAAATCCAGGCATAGGAGAGTTATATTATTATAGTGATTACTTTTCTGGACATCAAAAGAGACAACAGTGAAGCATAACCAAGGGGACTTTATTAACACAAATCTGCAAACATCTCTATAGGAGGATTATGCTCCAGAGTTCTCAGCTGCCCTAAATATGTATCAGGTAAGTCAAACCTATGCTTTCTGTGTGCCAGGGGAAGTCCAAAAGTTCCTGACCTTATTGCTGGAAGCAAGAACAAATAGGCACTTATTAGACTCAAGGTAAGTGTATTTCACCTGAGGGCTCATTAACTATAAGAGAAAGGGAATTGGGATGTCTTTTGAATGTAATAAAACACAGTGCTTGTACTATGAAAAAATACTGCCTTGGTGGCAAAAAATTTATATAATGAGTTTTCTGCTAAAATTATAAAGATAGAGTTTAAGAAACAAATTTCCAGCAAATAGCAAGTAACAACTACATGACTTCATGTGAAGGAAGTTTACAATTGCTAACATGGATACCAGAAAATACAGTACCAAGGAAAAATGTATCATAGTTCAAATGTATCATTGAAAGTTATGCTACAATTGGGTATGATGTTGAATCTAATCAGAAGAGTGATTGGCAGATATAGAGATTAAAAAAACCCAAACCACAAGGATAAGGAAGAAATGCTTGATATTGATATGGGAAGAGTAAGGAAAAATTGGCACACCAGATTTTACATAAGGAGAAAAATACACCCTTTATTTAAAAAAAAAACCAAACCAAAACAAGAATAAAAAAGGGAAATGTGGCTAAGGATTCATCAGGAAACTCTCCTGAAGGAAAAAAAATAATGACACCAAAAGGCCATTGGGAGCTTTCTATGGAAGGAGTGATTTGCTCCTATTAAAATCTGTGTTTATTAAAGCCTAAACACGTAGTGCAGGACTGTAAAAGGATCAAACCAGATTCAGAAGTAAAATGACCTTGTCACTGATGTTTACCCATATAAAATCTTTACCAAAATGAGGAGAATCTGGCCACATTGAGTGTTTGGTTAGTGCTTGCAGCAACCCTGAATTCACAGATTCAGGGTTGAATCCTCAGCCCAGTACAGGATACATTAAAAAGTATCCCAGAAGAGTATCCCAGTAATGAGATAGAAGCAGGCAGAGCCACTACTGTCAGAAACAAGAGCCAAACCCCAGAAATGTCTATCTGAAAACAAGAGGTCTTTGGCATTTTTTTCTTCTCAATGGGGAAGAAATCAGACAGACGAGCAGTAAGAATTATTTCTAATAGATTATCTGATGTAGCCATAAGAACAAGAAAGAGTGCTCAGAAACAAGGTCAAGCAAAAGAAAAGGTTTCATAAAATGCAGGAGTTATAGCTCTGCAAAAATGTATATTCACAAACTGGCACATGTGGAAGATCTGTAGCCCAGTGACAAAGCCAGAACTGATAACTTTATCATTAAAAATAGAGGAGAGCCATACACCCTCTGGGTGCCTTTCTGAAATCTTTGGCACCCAAGTATCTCCCTTCCTTAGAAGGGCTCTTCCCTGGCTGGAAACTGATGCTTAGCAGACAGCTCTCCACACAAATAGTTTTGAAACTCTTTTCAAATAAGGATAAACCAAACCAGCCTCCCCCCTGAGCTCATAGAAAGCAGTGTTTTCCACTAAGTCCTGGTGGAGTTAGAGATAAGAAAGCTTATGCTGATGCAAACCAAGCTGTGTTTTAGACAAAGAAGTCCCCTAGGTAAGTAGAAGAAAAGGCCTCTGTGACATTTAATACATCATAGAGTCCAAAGAAGTGGTTTATTCCCACTGTATAGGTACAGAGAGAGTGTTTTTCTTGGTAGAATCCCAGGGCTTAATTGGGATGTTGGGGAAATATGAAAAACATTTTGAGAATGGAATTAGCATGTGAAATGATGTTTCTCATGCATTGGGTTCAAGTGCTTCAAAAACAAGACAAGACTTCATTATAATTTGTTTAATTATTGAACCATTAGTGCCAAAGATTAGGGACACTGGAGAAGTTTAGTAAATAAATGTACTGGGAATAGACATTATATGCTGATTACTTCATACTGGCTATACAAAATGCCAATTTAATGTAATGGAAGCTTTCATTTGGGAACCAGTTTCTAGACAATGCACAAGTTTCAAAAGAGGATAACTGCATGCTGAAAGCAAAGTCAAAAGGGTGGGATCTGTAGGTGTAAACAGCAAAACAGAAGAGCTGTATGAATTATCATATTAGGTTTCTGTTATAAAATTTATTTGTAATGATGTAAACAGATGGTTGTTACCATAGATAGAATTAATATATTTTGCCCTAGGACCTGCACCCATTTTCAGTGATTCCAAATTTTTTTACCCAAGAAAACGGAGATGTTAATAAGGATTTTTACCCCATGATCAGTGTGCAAAACAATAGAGATACTGGATTTGCATAGATCATTCATAGATCAATCTGGTGCTGTGATGCATCTTTACTGGAGAGAATGTATTATGGATTAAAGCAGAATAGAGATGGGCACATATCTCATGATAGAATCATTTATCAGGCTGTTTTCCAAAAATACAGTCCCAAGAAAGTGCATTTAACGATTAGGCCTTTGTTAGGTATAATGAAAAAAGAATCTTTGGCTGAAAAAAAAAGAACATTTAGACTACTAAAATAAATAGAAAAATCTCTTCAGGGATGAATGATGCTGAAAATAAGGTATATTGCATTAAAATGTGTAGACTCTAAGTTAACAGAGATTACTTCCTTAATTGAAAGACTTCTGGAAGAAAATAGCAACAGTAACTGCATAAAAGCATTTCAGACATGGGATAGCATAATTAAGATTATACCTATACCATCTAGTTATGACTGTGTTTTTCAGAGGTAAACCACATTAAGCTATTCAGCTCTGAAGTGCAGATTGTAAATATGAAAAGAAGCAGGGAAAGAATAAAATTTAAAGAATGAAATGAGCAGAAGTAGGTGATAAATATTGGCTTTGCTACTAATCAGGTAGTGTGAGTTCTGTGCTGTCTGGTTCACAGAATATTTTTCTCTCAGTATAATAAAGTACATTTTGTTGTGTTGGATGTCTGTCTAAAATGCCAAACAAACTGTCTTTCAGAAAAATTATATGGCACTGTTGCATTTCAATGTGTACTGGAAATCTGACAGGAATAATAATAAAAAAACCCTAAGACAGGAAACTCAGCTAAGTCTTAAAGGCAGGGAGTGGGAATTAGTGTTCTAACAAGATTTCAAATGATAGCCTGAGCTTGTGCCATTTAATAATATTTTTTCCTATCCACTTAGAAAAAGTAATGTATATAATAAGTGAGACTTCCAATTTTGGGGGTATTAAAATTAAAAGGAAAAGGAAGCAAGGCAGTAACAAAAGTGGAAGTGTTCAGCCTGGAGGTGTCCCTGCCTCTGCAGGGAGGTTGGAACTCGGTGAACTTTAAGGTCCCTACCAACCCAAACCATTCTCTGGTTCTCTGATTCTATGAAAAGAAGAAAATAAGAAGGCAGAACTGCAGAATTTTTTTGGTTGGAAAAGACCTTTAAGATCATCAGTTCCAACTGTTAGCACTGACAAGAAAGATGCTATGGTCTGGTACTTAGAAGACAAATATAAGGCAGAAATCCATTTGTAAAGGAAGATCATTTAAATGTCCTTCTTTAGCTGTCCATACTTGTCCTGTCCCAAATGTTCTGCTCCCTTCCTTGCTGTAAATGTTCACCTTTTCCCTGAAATCTGTTCTCCTGATAAAGCAGAAAGTTTAACTGTATAGTTAAGCCTTTTTTTTCTTTTTCCTTTTTCCCCTTTTCTTTTTTTCTTTTCTTTCCTTCATTTTTTATTTATTTATTTATAAAAAACTTCAGGAGATTTCTCTGACAGTTTGAGATCAATATGTAATATTTTCCTGCACAAGTCCCAGTCACAACAGAGTGACATTATATATAGTTTATGTCAAGTAGAAAGCACCAGAGACTATCAATACTTACCAGCACAAGGAAAGGACAGAGTAAACAGAGGTTTCATGGAAGGGAGGGTTCATTCAGACCATGTGAATATTATTCCTGAGGAGGTCAAAATTTGACTTCTGCCTACACTGGCAGTATCTGTTTAATATCCAGCTGCAAGTGTTTTTTCAGCACTAGAATTATTTTTAATGTTTCCTACCCTAGATGAAAGTAGTTTTTATAACCTAAAGTGGGACTTGAGCCCAGTATCCCACTATATAAAGCCATTACATTTTAACCAGCTGAGATGCTCTGTCATAAAAAGATAACTACCTTTGCATAAATAACTCCTGACTATGCAAGCAGGGCTTATCTTTGAAGGTGAGAGAGAACATTGTAGTACATTGTATTATATGAATGATAAAAATGTTATTTATAGACCAGTCTACAATGACCCTAGTGATGAGCACTGAGAGATTTACACTTTAAGGGGAAAAAAAAAACTTTTTAGGAACTGACATCATCATCAAACAATTTGTGTTTCTCGGTGAATCCACGAGCTGAGCCTGGTGTTTTAATGACTAGAGATCATGAATATTAAACTGGAGAAAAGTTGACAGTATTTAAATGAGCATCATTAAGAGACACATAAATTAACAGGATTTTTAGTTCTTGTGGAACCGCCGTTTCAATGTTAATTAAACAACTGGAGTGCTCTTGTGCATTCCCAGCAAACTGTCCCTAATGTCTTCTGCTGAATATCATTATGGGTGGCTGCCTTGCTGTTTAATTATTTTCAAGCTGACTTTTTTTTCCCCGTTGCTGCAGTGGTTTTATGCTTGTCTTGCATTCAGAAGGTGATGGGGCTTAATCCCAAGGGAGTCTGTCAGTTTGATCTACATGTGGTGCTTATACTGAAATACCCATTTTTGTAACTAATAAAACATGCACGTCTTGTGTTGCTGCCTAACCCTGCTGAAAAAGCCCCACTATTGACTGCATTATCTTTGTACGTAACAACCATTTGATGACTTACTGGGATTTTAGCTGTAGTCCTCTATCACAGTGGAAATCATTATTTATTCCATTCTGCACACGCAGGTGGTAAAGAAGATGAATTTAGATATAGAGAAGGGAAGCAAAATAAGCGTGAGATCTGGTTATTTTATAACTGTGAAGAGAAATGCTACACAGAGCACTCTGTGCTGTGTCTGTTTAGCAGATTCACTGCTCAGCTGGTCCTTCACTTCTGCCTGCATTAGGTATGTGTACATCAGGAAGCAAAGCAGGGTTTCTGTTCAATCCTGGATGTTCACCTGCCCCTCTCAGTACCAGGTCTGTAAGGAGAACAGGCTCTGTTAGATGCTCCTTTAACAGCCACTGCCTTTAGAAATCTCCTGTAACTCTACAGCCTTCCTTTCTCCCCTTCTTCCTTTCTCCCCTTCTTCCTTTCTCCCCTTCTTCCTTTCTCCCCTTCTTTCTTTCTCCCCTTCTTTCTTTCTCCCCTTCTCTCTTTCCTTCTCCCCTTCTCTCTTTCCTTCTCCCCTTCTCTCTTTCCTTCTCCCCTTCTCTCTTTCCTTCTCCCCTTCTCTCTTTCTTTCTCCCCTTCTCTCTTTCTTTCTCCCCTTCTCTCTTTCTCCCCTTCTCTTCTTTTCCTTTTTTCCTTCCCTTCCCTTTCCTTTTTCCCTTCGCTTCCCATGATATCCATTACTCCTCCTGCCTCTCAGGAATCCCCACACCACCTTCAAACAAGACCCCCCCTCAGAATTTCCCATTTATCCAGACTCCACTTCAGGCTTCCTGCCCACAGGGCTGCATTGAACTCTTGGGCTCCACCACCCCCTCTGCTGCTCAGGTGTCTGTCTGTCTGTGCCCTGTTGTCCCTTGCCAGGTGCTCACCCCTTCTGTCTGCTCTCTCCAAGCTTGGACAGATTGTTACATCCAGCACATACAGGTAAACATCCCAGATGAGCTTAATAGGGATTTTTGCCAGCCTGAGTCTGTGTGTTCCTGCCTCCAGCTTTGTCCTGTCCTCCAGACACTGCCTGAGAAACTTGCTGTTAATTTCAGGATGTGCAGCTACTTACAGGAGACTGAGCTGAAAGCAAAAGTACAAGACAGAAAATCACCTTTATCCTGGCCCAAACCAGGACAAGAGCAAAGACTCTAAATACTGAGAAAATGTCTATTGAGCCATATGCTATTGCCCTGCTTCCTTCCCTTCTACCCTGCAGTATCATTTGGACCAGAAGCCTCTGCCTTCAAGTTATGGCTATGTATTATTGAAACCCATCAAATCTGTGGCTTTCCTTGGAGGCTGTTAATGCATTCCTACACCATTTAACCTCAATTGACCGACTGCCTGTCCTGAAGAATAGAAACTTGGATGGCAACATGACAAATTGCTGGCTGGCCAGCCTGGGTATCAGGGAAGGTCTTTTTAAATTTGTGAGTTGAGGGAGGAAAAAAAAAAAAAATCCTAGTTTTCTGTTTCGGAGAAATCAGACTCTCTAGTTGGTGATGTTTCCATATGCTGTACTACTACTTTGTAATTAAGTAAGGCCAAGGAGTGCAAATGTTAAAAAAGCTTTGCCAACCTACATATTTTTAATGCCTATAACTGGGTTTACAAAACTCTTACTGGCAACAACAGTGGCTTTCTCCATGGAGTTCAGCAATCCATAGAGATAATATACTTAGTGCTACTGTGTTCAAGTTATGAGAAATAAAGTAGATGGAAATTAAATGTCTGATACAATCCCCAGCTTCAGGGTTATCTTTCACTTGGAAAAAAACTTTGTAGCCAATTTTCTGGGAAATATGACTGAACATTTGTTGATGGGGGAAAAGTATTTTGCATCCAGACCTCAATTTAATTAACTAAAAGTTGGTTCTGAATGTTTTTCCTTCCTACCTACTTGCTCACAGTTGCCTGTATTAATAGAAACAGTTGATAGATGTCTTCAGGGGAACTTCCTATCTAATTAGTAGATTTTTTTCATACCGTATCTTGCCAATAAAAACAAAATTAAAATAACCAAACAAAGCTAATTATGTGGTGCTTTGAAATACCTGTCACATAGCTGAATATACATTTCCTCCTCTCCTTATTGTAAACTACATCAGTTAATAGGTACTTATATATGATGCATTTTGCTTTTTGCTGCAATGGTGTTGTCACGTGTTTGCTTAGGGGGTGATGCTGAGGTCCTTTCTGAACTGGTCCTGACTGGAGCAAGAAGAAATGAAGTAGTTTGTGCTTCACAGAATAAGCAATCGTGTCAGGCAGACAAGTTCTTAGCTTTATTTGTTTCGACCTGTATCCTTGGAGATCATTGCTCTGCCCCAAATCTCCAAGTAGCTTGTGACTAGAGATGAAATTATTGAATGTAGATGTGAAACAGCACAGTGGGCTGGGTGTTGGGATGTAAGATCTCACCTGGTTTAGGTTGGTGCATTATTTAGCCTTTAGTTTGTGACATTGAGAAATGATGCTGTCCAAGTGCTATCTCTGAAAAGATATAAAATAGTCCTTGGTTCTGGAGTTCAGTACAGATTTAATAAAATATATTCCCTATATTCCCTCCTGATTTATTCTGGATTTAATAAAAATTTAACACAATGTAATATTGTTTCTATTTGGCTCAAGTTAATAATAGAGTTTATTTGGAGCTGGACCAGCTCTTCTATGAGTCACCTACTTAATGAACTTTTACCAACTTTGACCATTCACTTAGGATTTCCTGACTACAGCAAGGTGGTCAGGGGAAGAAATACATACAGTTAGATTCTATATTGCATATCATAGAATCATAGAATCATAGAATTAGCCGGGTTGGAAGGGACCTCAGAGATCATCTAGTCCAACCCTTGACCCACCGGAGCAGTTGCTAGACCATGGCACTGAGTGCCACATCCAGTCTTTTTTTAAATGTCTCCAGGGACGGAGAATCTACCACCTCACCGGGCAGTCCATTCCATAGCCTGATCACCCTCTCCGTGAAGAAATTCTTTCTAATATCTAACCTAAACCTCCCCTGGCACAACTTAAGACCGTGTCCTCTTGTCTTGTTGAAGGTCGTCTGTGAAAAGAGTCCAGTTCCCACCTCGCTACACCCTCCTTTCAGGTAGTTGTAGACAGCAATGAGGTCTCCCCTGAGCCTCCTCTTCTTCAGGCTGAATAGCCCCAGCTCTCTCAGCCTCTCCTCATAGGGCCTGTGCTCGAGTCCCTTCACCATGGTAAGGGAATTGGTAATGGTAATGGATTCATGGTAACATGAATCTCATTGAGTACATACTGGGTATTGCTGCCAGAGCTGGCAATGAAATTTAAGCAATTGGCATTGTTTCAGTCTGTGTTCTACAAGAAGGTGGCAGGATTGCAGCTGTGGTTTATTATTTTGAAATACATGTTTAAGGAGGGGTGTGTGTGTCCTGAGGCTATTTGCACGAGTAGGAAGTTGTCAATGGCATCAGCAAATACAGACATTCGTGTGGTGCTGCTAGTGCAAGGCAAACAGAACTCTACCTGATGGAAACCTGGCCTATGGGTTTCAGGAAGGAGAATGACAAACCTAACCAAACCCCAAAACTCCTGTCCTGTCACCCAACCTCAAGATAATTTAGCAAACAAAGTTGGAGGTAGGTTTTCCTTTAGACAGAAATTCACAGGAGGAACAAGGTAAACTCCATAGGCTGAAAACAATGTCTCAAGGGTCATGCCAAATGCAAATACCCACCAGTGCTGAAGGCTGCAGCTTTCTTATGTTCCTCATGTCCATATTTTACAGTGGTCACACTGATATTCTGATTTCTTAAAGCAACTTTTACCTTGGCCTCATTTGAATTTCTTGTACTATGAGTATTCATGTACTCATAATGCTCATAGTACTATGTACTATGTTCTGTGAGTATTCATCTCATAGAACTTTCTATGCATTCCTGCCTTTCTTTTGTATGAAAGAAGAAATATGAACCTTCACAAATGCATTTTGTAATGAAATCAGCTGTGTCATCTTGCTGGTCTGGTCCTCACTGACCCCCTTGTCTTTGCTTCCCCAGTAAGTGCCACAGAGCAAACTTACTCCTGAACACAAGGCTGTATACAAAACAGTTCTTTAATTTTGCTGAGGATCAAGTACTGTTGTTTAGGTGCTAAGTGTTTTAGAGATATTTTTGGAATGTTTCTGTGTCTTTAGAGTATTGCAAATTGCAGCCATTGTCTTGTCAATGAGGCATTATCCAGGTGAATGGCTTTATAAAGGCATTACATTAATGAAAACATTTACATTCCTATGTCTCCCTATTTTGGATTTTCTTCTTTGCTGTCTTGGAAGCTTTAATTTGCCACCTGTACTTGAAGACTTCTGAAGACAAGGTTTTCCAGTAGAATCCCATATGCTAGTTCTTGCAGCTGCAAAGCTGGGCCCATGAGTGTTTCTGCTTCTTTCCCTTCAGTCACTGAATATCTTTGCCATCTGTAATGTTTAGGCATTAAAAAGGATGGATAGATTTAAAATATATTTTCAGCATAGCTTGATGCTTACACTACTTAGCTTTCTGGCTTTAGGACTAGAACAGAGGTGTAATGAGTCCTGTGTTCAAGATTCTGAGCACTACTGCATTCAGAGGCCTGGGGCTATGTTCCCGAGTTTAATCCTTGCTGGGTAGCTCTTAAGATTGATCCGTTTACCTGAATCAGCTTCTGGTATAAGTTTTGGGTACCAAAAGTCTGGATCAGATTTTCAGCTCTGCAGTGTATGAGTTTATTTATATCCACATAAATTCTGCTTCTGTGTCCTATTTTACACACTCTGTACAGGTCACATTGATGTAACATGTTGGAAACATCGCCTAAACTCACCATCTCTTTTTTTCTTGGCCTTCCCAACAGATTTTAATGAGACAATAAAACTGGGTTTTGGTACCTTTGCCCTTCTGAAAGGATTGTGTGCCACAGGCAAACTGGTCCCTGGACATCACCAGTTGCAGCTCTGTGCAGCTGATGATGCCCAGGTATGAGCTATGCATCCTTGTGTCTCTGGCATGCTAGGCAGCCCAGGTCCAGTTTTTCTCAGTGTGGAGGAGAAAAAAAAAGGTTGTACTTCCATTACTTAGAAAGTTGTTGCAGGCTCATGTTCAGTGAGATAGAAAGCAGGGAATGGACAAAAGAGAAAAGCCAGCAAGCAATAAATAGGCTAGAAGACAGTCTAAGGAATAGGAAATGTTCTAGGGACAGAAACCACAGACTCAGGCAAGAGCTGAACCTTCCTTTAGGGGATGGTTTTGCTGGTCTCTACTTCTAGACATGAAAACCCTGGAACTTAAGCTCAACTAAACAAAATGCCTGCCCAAATCAAACCCATTTGAGGCCTTTTCCTTTGATATCTCATCTCTGAACTTCTTGCACAGATGTTCTAATGACCTCACTGAGGAACCTGTGCCCCATCAGTGCAGCTCTGCATGGGCCTCTGCAGTCCTCAGGAGTAGGGGGCACCTGTGGGGCAGCATCAGGTCCTCTGCATCCAGGAGAGTTATTTCCAGGAGGTTTGTAATTACTCTGTTTTGACACAAAAGGCTCCAGAGAAGCAACTTCTAGCCAGCCCTTTCTCCATTGAAATTCAGGTTTTCAACCAGCAGCAATCTCATACCCCTTGCTGCTGAGATGCAGAGCTGCTCCAGCATGCACATCAGAGCCCTACACACAAAATCAGATATAAAACAGCTTTTAAAAAAAAAAATATCTTTCTTTGTTCAGAGCTTTTAATGTTGATTTTTCTGGTGTGCAATGACGACTCCAGTTAAAATAACATTGCATCATCTGGCTGAAGTTGCTAGATAATTGGGGGAGTCTTTAAAGAGGATTTTCAAGTTGAGAGTAATGGAGACAATTTATAGTGGAACAGATGGTTGGCCTTCATTTGCCTGTTGACAGGTAGCGTGTTGTCAGCACTTCAGGTTGTTATCATACAGAGAACAGCAGTTCAGAATCTTAATTGGGACCCAAAAGGATATACTCTACAGCTTTTCCTGGGCATTTACAGGCACAGGAAGATGTACAGAAGAAAATGGGGGGGTGTGAGAAAAGAGAGCTGATGGATAAGTACAATTCAAATGCAAAAATGTTGGGTTTGTGCAGGATGA
The DNA here is from genome assembly GCF_003957555.1 of Calypte anna. Taxonomy (NCBI): domain Eukaryota; kingdom Metazoa; phylum Chordata; class Aves; order Apodiformes; family Trochilidae; genus Calypte; species Calypte anna. Next base: position 24,413,475 of record NC_044254.1, on the reverse strand, counting down.
TTTTTCAGAGAAAAATCTTTTGGTGAGAGGAAGGCAAAATTGAGAGGATGAAAGAGGTCAGAAGAGTACTCCTACCCATGCATGAGGTATTTATGGGTGTTTGCATCATCACACAAGTGTTTCCTGTTGTACCAGCAACAGGTTGGTACAGTGGGCAGGATAAACTGTGTGAGCAGCCATGCAGGGCACCTGGAAGAAATTTAGGAAAACAGAGATTTCTGATTGAATTTTTTTCCACCATGATTCAAATGTTCACTATATCGAGGAGGAAGCAGCTGAAATCATGTTCTCTGAGGCAGCCACACTATGATTACTTATAATGTACTTGTCCTAGCAGGAAGAATGTACAACAAAATCTATAGTACTATTTAAATAGCAGGGATCACATTAGGAGTTACAAATCAGTCTCTGGCATTGTTAACCTCATAGTTTGTTTTATTATATTTATTACTTTATTCGGTGAGCTAAACACCTCCTGGGAGGCCATGTTTTCAAAAAGTCAATGATTCCAAAGGGTTTGACTAAGAAATTCTTGTTTGGATAATGGCTGGGAAATTAAATATCTGCTGGTAGCTGGCAGAGTGGTACAGAGGGGACAGATCCCTCTCATATATACTGCTGAGAGGGATTCCCCTGAAATAATGCCATTGCCCCCAAGAATACTGTCAATCTTTGCTCTTCAAATATTCTTTACCTTCCACATCCAGTTATGAACTCTTTTCACAAATCATTATTAATACTGAGGGCTAACCCTGTGCTTGGCCTCAGTCAGTAACACGTAATTCCTGCCCAAAGGGCCAACAAGCTACGGTGGGCTGCTGGCTTTCAGAAATGAAATCAAAGTCTAGAAGCAGGTCACACATGAACTGTGATATTTTCCTAAGGAAATCAGCTCTGTTATGCATACAGCCAAAGCATGATCTCCATCTGATAGGCACATGGTGCTGGATTATTTAGGAGTGGAGCAGTGTAAAAAAACCAAAATCAGTTTCTAGCAGCTGCCTATTCAGATCTTGGGAAAAAAGGAAATAAAGCAAACACTTCTAGCACAACTTTTTTAAAAAAAGTAATCAGACATTAGAGGGGGTGCTGTTATAAAACTATCTGAGATTCCACACTGCAGTACAACAAACACCTATTCCTGCAGAAATGTCAGGAACATGTGGGAGATGCACGCAAGCTGGATGAGAAACAGAATGTCCTCTAGCAAGCTTCATGGTTTGCTTTTTTGGGTTTTTTTTTGGTTGGTTTTTTTTTTCTTCAGCAAGCCACAAATGCTCCTTCCAGACCTTCAGATTGGCTGAGAAAGGTGAGAGATTCACAGTTATTGTACCTTGCCTTGCAGATAAATAGCTGACCTCTGCTTTCAGCCTGCACTGCCTCCTCAGCTGGGCAAAATGAACTTTTTTGCATATTCATTCTACTGCAAAGTTTGGACACTCACTGTTTCACCCTTGCACTTGCAAAGGATTATTTTGGCCAAATTATGATTAAAAGGATATTTTTAGCTGGCTCCTACAGAAAAAAAAAATGTCAGAGGATTTGTTTCTGAGTCAGAGATACAGCTTCTGTTCAGAATGTTTCAGGAGCACATCTGAGTCCCTGCAGTATTCTGGTGCAATGTTCCTGACTTGACGTTTCTTTGCAGAATCAAAGTGGGTGCTAAATATTGTACTGGGAGCCACATCATCCACTCCTGGGATCTGTGACACTCAGCTTTACAGGTACATGAGATACACCATGAAATCAGCAGGCTTACTCAGGCTGAAAGTCAGGCATGCTTTGGGGCTTTAAAGATTGCAACCAACTGTGCCTTTTGATGCACTGTACAGGTGTAATACAGATAACAACACTTATATCAGGTCTGCTCCTCCTCACTGCTGCATTCTCATGTGCACCTGGAAGGATAAACTCAGATAAAAGCACCATGTATTTACTCTCTTTGCTTATTCAGGTCTTGGAGACTTTCCTGAACCTGAGCCACAGAAATCAGCTGAGCCCAGGTGATACAAACATGATCTCACTGGGAAGCAAACAAAGGCCTCCTGACCACGTCTGTGGAAAATTGGGTCAAGATGAATTTCAAAAGTGCTGTTGATTTTAGGGCCCTTAGTGGCCTTTGTGCCACTCCTGCTCTCATTGAGTGTGCCTGATTGTATTAACCTCCTACACCCTCCTCCCCTCTGACAGAAAACTGCCTACTTTGCAATCTTGTTTCATCTCAGGCATCTCTAACAAGTCTGTGCACATTGTGATGAGATGAGCAGCTGTAGAAGTGGGATGCATGGGAAAAAAGACTAATTACTCTTTTATGGCCAAGAATGGGAAGAAGGATCTGTGCAAATACTAAACATAGTTATACTAAACCTCTGTCTGCTTTGGCTGCTCTTAAGCATTTGCTCTCTATCTGGTGTTTTAGCCTTTAAATTAATCCTTCTCACTGGCAGAGGTGTGAGCCTCTCAAGACCACCTTGCTGAGAGGGATAAAACCACAGAACTGGTGATATTTGTGATATTTGACAGATATTTCATGTTTAGCTCACCAAGAGTGTACCCTGTTCATTTGCTGCTGAACCTTGGGGAGAACATGAAGCTCACAAGGATGCCAGGGCCCCACATTTTGTCAGGGGTTGGATGATAAAATCCTGTCTGTAACCTGCCAGCCCTGCCCAGACAAGCCCTGAGCTCCCAGCACTCATATGTCCTTGTCTCCCATCCCGTACTGCAGGTCAGGCTGGCACATCCTGCCACAGTTATCCCCAGTTAATAATTAAGCAGTTTTGTTTATTTGTTATGTTGTGGGTTTTTTGTTTGTTTGCTTTTTAAAAAGGTTTCTTTTTCTCTTCCAGTTTCTTTCCTTACTGTAACACGTCCTTGTAATACTGGAAAGCATTTCTTCATTGTTTGGATTAATTTCCAAACAGATTAAAAACTGTTGTAGCAGTCAAGCTTCAGTTCCTTCGTTTATTAGATTCAGAAGACAGCAAATTCCTTAAAACACAGATATAAACAATTATGGTAATACATTGTGATTTAATAATTAGTTTTCATCACATGAAACGTATAAGTTTGGGCTTCAGAATTTTTTATATCCTCCTCTCCTTCGAGTTTGTGTTTGAAGTTTATGATTTTCAGTTCCAGTCCTTGGTGGGCCATGTAGTAAAGGCTGGGAATGTAACTCTCAGGGATGCCAAAATGAAAACAAGGTCACAAATGCTGAAATAGGAAATACTTTACTCTAAAATGCATTTAGAATACCTGGTTACTGTTTTCACTATAATGAATTGTGTAAACATTGGGATGCCTTCTCAAAATTTCCTTTGCCACCTCAGAGTGAGATCAGAGCAAGAACCAGGTAACTCACAGAAGCTTTCAAAGTCCAGGTGAAATAATTCACAAATGGTGGTAATCTCCAGGGGAAAGTTGTTCTTTTCACAGTAAAAAATAGAGGGGAACTTTTAGCCAAAGGATATGAATATGAAACTCTCAGTTACTTCACGGTGTGTTTGACTTTGCCCAGCTAGAAGCAGTGAGATATTTTCCTGTCACTCTTTTAGGGACAGAATCAAGCTGTGGGAGCTTTGCTGAAAGCTGAATTTAGGCCCTTGTTATTACACAACACATCTTCTTAATTTTTGTTTTAATTACTTTTGTCTTGCATATCCAAAAGGATAGGAAATGAATTTTATTAATACATTCAGAGTGTAATGATCATTAAAGAATAAAGAAGGGATTATCGTATTCTGGTTCAGTCCTCCCACATGGAACCCCGAAACCTAATTGTAGCCCTTGAAGGTTTGAGCATTGCCTTGCTTAATGATAATTTGTGTCACTGTTCCAAAAAAAGAAGTGGCTGTTAGGGCAGAAAAAAAGCTCTGATGAACAATAGAAGAGATTAAATTAGCATGAATGGGCAGAAGCCCCATATGTGATCGTAGGATCCATTAAGAGAGGTATTTCCAAGAGAAAGAGAAATATAAAGACCATTGTGTGAAACACTGATGAGTTTTGAACAATCTCATCTGTATAATTCTCATCACTTACCTTCAAGGAAAAAAAAAAAAAAAGTCAAGCTGAAACAGGTGCTGGGAAGGGCAGTGGAGAGACAAGGGAGAACTGGAGAGCCTGCCTGCCAAGTGGGGGATGTATCTATTCTGTGTATTGAAGTACAGCAAAGAAAGCCTTGAGCTAGCACCTGCCCAAGCTAGTACATCCAGATGGTGCACTCAAATGTGGAAATAGCAACATTGGTGTAGCCCTGAATGACAGCTGAACTACCCTGCAATGCAGACCTTCTCCTGTGCCCAGGTGGGATGCTGTGCTGAAGCACCTTTATAGCTTTCCTGGGGTGGAGCTGGAGCTGGAGCTCCTTGGGTTGGAGAAGATTGGGGTGCTAAAAGCTTGCTGAACCTACTCAAGTTGAGACTGGATGGTTATAATTGCTCTCTTCTTAAGGGTATATACTGAATTGTGTGTACAGAGGTGAGTGAAGGAGGGAAAGAGAGAAAAAACAATTAGTTAAACCTGGAGCAAGAATAAATGTATTTAAACTGGCCATGAAAGCAGTAGGCGCTCTAACTGGCAGAGGAGCAGTTTTGCAGTGGCTTGGCATTAAGAGCATTAAATCTGTTTCTTAGGAGATGTTTGCTGCCTACACTAAAGGATGCAGTGGCCAAAATACTGAGGCTGCATGAACTCACTGACCTTCCAGTTCTGTAGCCTGGGATTTGCTGCTTAAAAGAGTGCACTTCAAGGTAAAAGTTGTGCAAAAGATGTCACGTTTCCTGGGTAAATGCACATCCCCACTGAGTGCCAGGATGCTCAGTAAATTCCCTGGAGCCAAGAATTCACAGAGTCTCCTGGGCTGGATAGTGGCATTTGACATACCCATTTGTGGAGTTTTTTGATGGGTTTTTTTGTTTGTTTGTTTTAACAACAAAAATAGCATCTGGCTCTTTTAAAACATATTTTATAAGTAAATCTCAATGCAGCAGAAACAGAAAATCAACATCTTATAGACAAGAGTAATATTTTAACCAGCAGGCAAAGAGAAATGAAATGACACAGCTGTGGTTATACAGCAGGAAAGGGGATAAAGCTGGAAGGAAAAATCCAAGTTTCTTGTTTTCTGGTTACCAGAGGCCAGATGAAGCCACCTGGTGTTTGAGAGAGTAAGTAAGGGCCTGTGCCTTTTAAACATGTGTCTGCTGGTGTCCACAGGTGTGCAGCCACTTCTGGGTGAGAACTCTGAGGTGGCAGCAGATTTACAGTTCTGTGAAGCCTGGACATGGGAATTAAAGATTTGCTTAAAACTACAGGGTGTTCCAATCACCAGATTGTGGTTCTGTGGTACAGTGGCTGCTTCACAATGTATATGGCAAAAAAAAAAAAAAAAAAAGGTACAGTGTGAAATCCTAAAAGTTTAGTTGATCTTACTCAGAGCATAATGTTGCCACTGGGTGATGTCTGCTGATGCCCTAAGGTCTGTGCTGGAGCACTGGCTCAGTACAAACTGAGTATCTCCTGTATCAGTATGAACTGAACTCCTGCCTCCCAAGTTCTCACTGGTTCTACAGCTGGTCTTGATTCATTTGTGATGGGTATGGATTCAAGTTCTACAAGTAGGGAACATGCTGGCTCCTGATCCGTGGCAATAAATAACACTGCACAAAAGGCAGTTTGTGTAACATTGCAAAGAACTGAAGTTCAGCTGATACAAAGAACTTTGCATTTCTGTTTTGGGCAAGGCTCTCAAGGTGAATCACTGCTGTGTTGCTGGGCAGGGGGCAAGGGGCAGGCTGGGGGCAGCACCCACCTGAGTTCAGCGTTCAGGCTGCCTGTGCTGAAGCACTGCACCAAAGGCAGTTTATATGCACTTGTTTCTTTTGGTCTTCAAGGTAATTTCTACAGACTAGAAGAGACAGAGACAGTGGAGGTTAAATATTCAGGGTGGGGATTTGGCTGTGTGGATCCTATTAAGGTTAATGGAAATTGTACCACTAATCCCTTTGCGTCACTCAACGAGGAGTCAGTAACCCTTGGACTGAATGCCTTAAAAAGAGTTTAGTCATAAACAGCAGAAGCAGGAGGAATAAAACTCATTTTATGAGCTAAATGAGATTATTATCTTAAGGGCAGCATATCCTGTTGTAGCTGCTATTATGGTCACAAGCTGAGACGAATGAAGAGTTAAGGAAGAGATTAAGATTTGTAGGAAGTAAATTCTGTTTTCCCATTGAGATCCTTTTCCAAGCCTTATGATGCAGCAGTTTTTGGTATTATCCCATGAAGATGTCATCAAATTGTCATCCTGCCCTCTTCCAAATATCTCTTGAGAAATCTAAGCCACCTTACCTACACTGAGAGCCATGCTTGAGCTTTTGGCATAAACTGGGCTGTAGTCAAAGTGCAGCCAAGACAGAGCTTTAACCTTGGATGTGATACTCTTAGACCTGAGATGCTGTTTCTGTAACATCTGGGTGCAAGGTATTCTGACAAGTGTAGCATTTCACACTGGATTGTTGATTTCTTTCTGGTGTACCACTATAGAAAACAGGAGAGCAGGGAAACCCATCATTTATGCAACAAATTGTACCTTACTGGGATGTAGGGAAGTTGTAGGCACCGTCAATTGGACATATTTGAATCCTCCAACACTGAAACACCTGCAATTCTCCTGAAAATGCTTTGTATTATAAAACCCTTGCCACTTAAAAGTCATTTTTAAGTCTCTTTCTCCAGTAACTCTGTTTACCTGTGACAAGATAAGGGTTAAAAAGTCTTTCTGCCTCTTGGAGAAAACAGCAGATTTATCAGCCTTCTCCTCTGCAGAAACATTCCGGATAGAGGTCAGCAGAACCTTTACATGAGGCAGGACTCACTTTCTCTGATATAATCATATGTTTGGTGATGGATTCAAAGAAAATTGCCCAGCACTTGCAGGGTTAAATCACTAATAATGATGTTAGTAGTGATCTGGCTGGCAAAGTCTAATGCCCCAGAGATCACTTTCTCCCAGCTGTACTCTGTGGTGCTTTTAGACTGGAAGTCATTAGACCTTGGTTTCCATGTGGCTTAGGTGACCACTTTCACATCTAACCCTTTTTTGACACTTCAAGTTCATATGGCTTATGGGTGAGGTGATAATAAGGTGACATTCACTGTTGTCTGACCATCTTCTGTCTTTATTTGTCTTCATTACCAGATTTTGGTAACCTTGGAGAAACAAGTTACAGCAACTCTCAGCCCAGATGACAAATTTGCAAGCAGGCCAGGGGGAGAGCTGAAGATTCAGATCTGAGGTGAGTCCCTGCTCCTCTTGGGTACTGCACCTTCCCAGACTTGACTCTCCAGGATGATTTGGTGTAGGAAAAAGGTGCGGAATGGGGAAATCCAGACCCAGGTAATTCAGCTCACGTTTAAAAGGAGGTTTTGCTTGTTGATTAGGTAATCCTTCTCTAGGAAATGCACAGCACCAACTGCTTTTCATGCTAGATTAGTGCTCCTCTGGTCAATTTGCTTTTACTAATGTCAGGGCCCCACGGAGCAGGTTCATCTGTCGCATAGCAACTGCTTCAGCAGCAGTGGAGGTAGCCATGCATAAAAGATTACACATGATGGCAGGGCACAAGTGTGAAGATTTTCAAAATTAGATACAATCTCAGCATGAATATGAACTGCAGAATTGACATAGATGGATTTTTTCAAGTCATCAGGTTTCCATATTTATCGGGGGAAAAAAAAAAAAAAAAGTGGTTTCACTGCAGCTCGTGTAAAACGAAGAAAATGCAGAGGGCAGTGATTTTGAAAAAGCAGCAAATAAGGCAGCATCTGTGTACCAATAAATGTAAACAGAAAGCCCCACACAGCTTCTGCCCAACTGTGAGGCTGCCTTCAGTTTCATGCTACAGATGCCCTCAGGAGAGGAGGTGATCTACAGTATTTTTTGTACATTTCCAAAGGTCACACTCTGAAATGTCCCACAATCACCAGTAAGAGCAGATGAGAGAACTCTACGTGACTTCATTTACTGTGGACCTCTGAGCGACCTATGGAACTCCCACACCCAGCTCCAGGGCCCTGCCTGTCTTGCTGCCTTCTCCAGAAGCACAGGGACATTTCCAGCTTTTCCTTTTTGCTTTAGGTACAGCTTCTGCTTTGCCACACAGTTCTTGGACATTTCTTTTCAAATTGCATTCAATCTCTTCTCTGGAAAGATGGACAGAGGGAGAGAGAGATTGATCGATTGGTTATTTTTAAAAGTGGTATGTCAAGGGCTGTGTTTTTGTTGCCAAATGAGGTTTTTTCATGCCTGTCTCTTAAATAGAGCAAAAGTGAGAGTTTAAAGATCTTTTGTATTTGAAGTGCCCTGCTAATTTGACAGAAAACTTTTGCAGGGAAGGTTTGTTTTTGTTTTGCACTCTTCTGTATTCCCTCTTATTGGAAGGACAAAAGACTCAGCTGAGGCTGCAGAGCACTGTGCCTGATCCTTTTGTATGCAAGACCAGCAGACTTGCCTGAAACAGGAACCTTGGAGGTAAATCAGGCTAATGAAGCAGCTCAGAGAGGCCTTGTGCATTCGTTCGTATCCCACAATGATTTTAAAGTCAACACACATACACTACCAAGTATTTTCTAGCCTGAGATACCTGTAGGAGATTCAAGAGAAAGCTGTTCACCTCGTCTCCTAAGTGTTTTCATTTAATTGATACCAATTAACTCTCTTTTCATTGTGAGGAATGTAGGCACCATTTCACTCTCTGGATAAATTTTATCTAGGCAAGAAATTATATTATGACAGTTGCTACCTCTGATGCTAAAATGCTTTTATTAGGACAATTACAGCTCTTCTTACTCTAGGCTGAAAGAGAAAGTGAAGAGATAGCACTGCTAGAAAGAAAGCAGTTTGTTAGTGATGGCCTTTTGCTGCCAAGAGATCAGGGTCTTTTGGATTAATCTTTGGATTATATAGATTTTCCAAGGATAAGACAGCTAAGTCATCCTCCGTCTCTAAGGAAGGCAGTGTTGTAGCTGCTTTGGCTAATCTAAAACAACAGCTTTCCCCTTGGAGGGTGTCAGTAATCCACAAGATTGGTAGATAAAATAATTGAAGTTCTCAGGGGTGAAGTTTAGAGACTGGAGCCATTTTTGCAAGAGCAGCAGTTTATTAAACTGACAAACCCACACTTCAGTACCCACTGGCCCTCCCTCAGCTGCCATCACAGTGTTGTTTCTCAGCACGTGTTAGGGGCATTCTGAGAGGAGGGGAGGGGAGAGGAGGAAAAAGGTTACAGGCTTGTAACAGCCAAAACTCTTCCTTGCCACATTTAAGATTGATAAGACTGTACAGTTCAGCTGCATTTACCTACTTGATGTAGCAAAGCATGTGTTAGGCTGTACTGACGAGGGTTATCCTACTCTATACAAGAGGAATACTTCACTATCCTTGTTTGTAAGTGGGGAAACTGAGGCACGGACTGTTTAGCTGGTGTGCTTCTCATCATGCTACAGGTTAATGGCATTGGAGGGAGGAGAATCCCAAAATCTCATATCCCATTTTCTCCTTCAACCTCAGCCACAGAATGTTCCCTTGAACCCAAGGGTTCTGTAGCTGCTATCACATCACAGGCAAGGTGATGGCGTGGATATCAATAACTAAGGGTGAGCTCTGTGCCTCTAGTCTGACACAGAGAGTAAAACACACTCAGGCCATGGACCCAAGGGTCTTTCAGCCCTCTCTGCATCACTGTTTTTGTGGGTGAGCCAGCACAGCCTTGTAAACCACAGCAGTGTTTCCTGGGGTCTCTGGTCCTTTGCCCTCCCCTTGTGCACTTCTCCAGAAGGAGTGGGGCTGGGGGATACAAAACTAAATCAACACTTTATTCAGGTTTGGTCCTGTGGAAGATGAAAGAGACAGACTGTCCCAAGGGGCATGAATGCAAAGCATGAATCTTTGTATTTGAAGAGCCCCCCCCCATTACCCTCCACTGCTGACAGGTATCGAGCACATTCCTGGGAAAACCTACCAAATCATTTTCAGCCTCTCCTTACAAAAGGCTCATTTTCTATGTTGCACTTGGGCTGCCAACTTTATTAGACTGACCAAAGCTTTTCTCAGAGCACTTTTGGCAACACCTCTTTTTTCAAGCAGTCAAGTCCTTCCCTGTCAGAGTGAGCAGAAACATGCTGCCATTTCTCTGGAACTATTAATAGGAGACAGATTATCATCCTTCTTCTCTGATAGGAAGGGGAAAATAAGGATAGGAGTCATTTCCTTCTATCTAGATATACTGAAGTTCATGATAATGATGCTTCCACAACAAAATCAAAGTGTTTCTTAAATGTGCACACATACATGTGCAATTTTAGTACTTACAATATGGATTAATTCTTTCATTCAGGCTTCTAAAAAACCCAAATAAAGAGGAAAAATAGGAAACTAAGTTTGACTAATACGTGGATTATATTGTCCAGCCCTGCCTCTAACAAAAATCTATGCCAGTTCCTGCAGGCAAAGGTGCAATTATCCTTGAGCTATGGGGTACCTGTGGCCACTCACTCTTTTCCAGCAGTCCTGCTAGGCGAAGGTTGGTGCAGGTTCTGAAGCAAAGTGTTTAAAATCCATCAGAAAGAAATTAAAAAATTTACTGCTGTCACCTTGTGTATAGTGCCTGTTTCCTGCAGGGCATCCTCAGGGTCTGGGTTAGGTAGCACTAAAAGAGAAAGCCAAATTATCATAGAATGGCCCAGGTTGGAAGGGACTTTAGAGAGCATCTACTGCAACCAAAGTTAATGGTTGTGAAAATGTGTTTCATTTTGTCTTTGCACTCACACAAGGACAAAAATTATCACAAAGAACTGAGTAGGGCTGTAAAGCTGCTTTTTTTGGCTGCTCTCATAATCTCTTTTCATCCTTTTCTAAAATGTAAATAGTCCCAATATCCGCAATTTCACTTCACATTTCACTTGTTTCCACACAAGAAAATAAAACCATTTTATGATCAATAGATCGAGTATGGCATAGACAGTAATGTTAAATGTTTTTCCAGTATTTGTGGCTACTCTTCTTTATCTGTGATTTTATGCTTCAAGAAAACTGTATTCAGCTTCCAAACATTTCAGCTGCAGTCTGGTGGGCCCTGGTGGAATTAACTTTGATTTAATCATCTTTATCTGTTCTTAAATATTTAGCATTACACCACATTATCTTTTCTGTCAAATAGTTGATTGAAGAAATTTTTAAAATTTGTTCTGTGTTCTTTAAAATTCTGACTGTAAGAGGAATGCCACATGATGCTACTGCCTTTTCCATACAAATATCTTAGATCTAATGGTATCATCACTGAATTCTGGTTGAGCACCACCTTGTATCTTATTGATCAGCCTGTTTCATTCTTTTGAATCAAAGTCCAGGAGAATGATGATCCTCTTGCATCTCACACAGGTGGGATATAAAACCAATATAATCTGAGAGTTCATAAAAAATGTATCTTTTACTATTAATTTTTTTTAAATCAATGCCAAAGTAGTTTTAAAAGTATAAAACTTGGTCATCATGCTTGATACTTTTTTTGTTGTTATCTGCAGAGGTATTCACAATTTTTCTTCTGTTCTGGACATCTACTTGTACATAAAACTCTCTACTTCCTTTCTCCCACAGCCCCCTTCCCCTTCTCAATCTTTCCTATATCACTGCTGTGGAATCCATCCTTTTTTGTTTGTGTTTTTGCAACTTTTTTTTCTGCTTTACTGGATTTCCATGATTAATTCAAAGCTGTAGTATATTGGAAACTTAATATTGTTCATTTTAGGCTTAATGCAAAAAAAAAAAATTAAGCAGTATAGATGCTGCATAAAATGAGTTATAGAATATAGAAACTATAGGCTCCACTGAACTTTTTTAATTGGTAGTATTTTCTTGCTGGAAGGAACAATCAACCTGTCCATTTTCTCATACTTTGTTTTCCTCATTATATCTTTTCAGTTTAATAGTATTTTTCTATCACCTACTTTCACCTGAGATTTGATGTTTCCAATCCACTGTGGATACAGTCCTACAATTAGCATTTGCTAATTAAACCCATCATATTTCACAGTTAATAGCTACTGTATCTTCTTCCTTTCTTTGTTTATTTTTCTGAGTCTGCACTGTTTAAGTACCATGTCAGGACTGTCTCAATGCAGATTCAGAGCCTCCATCCATCAGTGACAAACTGAACTGTTTGTTCATCACATTTTTTTTGCTTAACCTCAAGATTCCTGAATGACTATAAGTGAGCTTAAACTCTACTTTTTTTTCTCTTATCATCTCTCTCACCTTGCCCATGGGTCTTGAATCTTGTGTTCAGTGCCATCTACCTGGTCTAAAATCTGGATCCCATTTCTCTTGAGTTTGTTTTTCCTGTATGCTCACGGACTGTAGTATCCATTTCATAACTCAGAGGCATCATGGTAATGGTTGCCAAGTGGGTACCTACCACTGGGACTCAAGCCTAGTTAAGATGTGAGGCTGCCAGTAGAGGCAATGGAAAGAGAAAAGAACCTCCAGAGAGCAATTACCTTCTGCTACCCTGGGCACATGCCTTAGGATGGGCTCAAACCTCTGCTTTAGCAGCATCTCTTCCTCTCTCCAGTGACTGCACTGGGAGCTGAAGTGACCATCTTAAAGCTGGTGTCCTGCCTGATCTTAGATGGGTAAAGCAAGGCAAGATGAATCCAGTCCTTGAGTTCAGGAAGCTTTTTCAGGAAACTTTTCAGGAAACAATTCAAAGATGATGCTGAACAGAAATCAGTCCAGTTGGCAGGGAACTGACTGGTCCATTTGGTAACTGGACATTTAGCCACTACGTAGGCATGAAAAGAAGCAGGCAGCCCAATCTCTGGGTGGATATGATCTGGAGAGAGCAGCATCTACTCATCCAGAAGACTTCTGGATGGAGCTTGATGCTGCTGCCTTCAGCACCCACCAGCTGTCAGGTTATCCCAAGGTTCTGTGTACCTACATGGAGCACACAGACTGTGCTCTGGCTTCCAAATGCAGCCAACTTGTGTACCAGAGTGACCTGTGAGAATGGTGTATTTAATCCTGCATCCCTTATTTCTGGTCTGTCAAGAAACTTCAAATTGATCTTCCAGCTTAATTTTATAATAACCTACAGGTAGTTTAAATATTTCAGTCAGTTCACCTCCTAATCACCTTTCCTTGAGGCTAAATAATTCCCATTTCATCATTCTCTCAGCTACTGTGTTAGCCTTCTCCAGTACATTAATCATTCTAGTTGCCCTCTGCTGTACTTTCTCCATTTTATCTATATCTGTCTTCCACTCTTAGACCCAAAATTGGAGATTATATTCCAAATCTGGTCCATCACCACAGGGTCTTATAAAGTAAAAATATAATTTTATTGGTTTTGTTACAGATATAACACTTTCTTAATGTATACCAGCATCTTACCTTCTTCTGCTGCTGCCTCTTGAGCTGAGAGTGCAAGAGCTGGATCAAACACACCCAGGGCTCTTTCCTCTCTCATGTTAACCACTTCATTACCAACTCATCTATTTTTAGTTTTAGTGCATCTCTTTGATAACATCAGCATTATTTGCTGTGTGTACACTGGTTTTCTGTGAAGAGGAAAGAAGACACTGCAATACTAAATGAAGATACTGGCACTAATCAGTGAGGTTTTTGTTGAAAACCTGAAGAAATTAATTGGAATTTGTCTTTTTCTCTCCTGCTTTATAGTTCATATTTCCTTTATGCCCTTCACATTTCCATTAGTGCTTCCCAAACTATTCTATAAACACCTGTTTCCTTCAAAGTTTTAATTATCAACCCTACTGTAGTGTAATCTGTATTACTTAATAAATATAGAGAAAAATCTTCAAAGCAACAGCCTGAGAGTAGCACGGTAGGGATATAATGAATGTTAAAAATCCTAATTTGCTGTTCTGCTATTCTCAGAGGTAGAAACTCTTCTTTTTCTTAAAAAAACCCCAAATAAAATATCCCCATAACAACCAACCAACCACCCAACTCCCCCAAAATCAAAAATCCATTTGTAATTTGAAAGCAAATTCTGTTCAGGAAAATATGGATGATCCTATTTGCTGGACAAAGCTAAGATTTCTTTTTTTCCCCTCCAATATTTTGTCATATAATCTTCCTAGGATTTCATGCAACCTTACATTTAGACAGATTTAGAATTATCATAAATCAAGATACCTTTGATCAGTGCCTTGTATATTTTTAATAACAGAGTAAAGCAACAATAAACCATCACAGTAGTTAAATAAAAAAGAAGATGGGTATAGCATACCATTTTATTCTAAATTTCTTATTAATTTGAGGGACAGATTATTCCAGTAGTGAGGGTGTCAGGTTGGGATTTAGGAAATTTGAGTTCAGTTTCAGGGCAAGGCATGTAATTTATCTTTGCCTCAGTTTCTCACTGATGACAAACTCTCTGTAGATGCTGAACACACTGGGTACCACGATCATAGAGACTCCAGAACAAAATAAAGGTCTCAAATGACAATCCCATCTCAATCCCATTTTTTCCAGAGCAAGAGCAATTCTGTTAGGCAGCAACATATGTTGCTAGTGACCAAATCCTGGTGTTTGGTGTTGGGTCCTGACTGGTTTCAAACATGCTGGAGGGAAGGACAGAGCTGATCTCTGGAACAGCCACACATCATTTAAAACCAGTTTGCCTTCTACAGCATCAGTAAGGCAATTGTGGCATCCAGATTTCTCAGAAATCCTTGGAAAGAAGTGTTGCCAGGCTGGTACAAAGAGCATTTACCAGGCCTAGAAACGTGGGCTAGAATTCTCAGATTTATACTTTGACTTGACACTGTATCCTGAAAAAATATCCCCTGCTCTTCGAGAACAAAAATGCTTCAAAGATTTTCAGGAAAAAAAATGCCTTTTCCCTTGAAATGTTTTGGGTTGTTTGGATAATTTTGTCACTTAAAAAAAGTAGGAAAGAGGCATCTGAAGAGTTTTGTGCTGTCCACCTAAGGTCTTCTGATCCTTTATGCTGTTCTGACTGCGCACACTGCTTTTATTTCAGCTGAGTACCAACGTGGAGTCATTGAGAGCTGTTTTTAATGCTTATTTAATAGCTGTGGACCAATTGTTGCAATATGATGCCTCACCCCAATCAGATTAGAAGATGCTTGAGAAGTCCTGAAATTCTCTCTGCCTAAAATATTAGCCAATGTTTCAGTAGACTTGCCACAGTTTTAGCCAATAAATGGATAACTGATGTTCTCTGTTGTTCCCCTACTACCCTCCAAGGTAGAAAGTGGAATGAGGGAGAGAGAATTTAGGGGTGGAAAAAAAAAATAGAAAAGGTTTAAGGAAGTAGATGGTGAGTTACAAATACATACAAATATGTAAATATGGAACCTGTGTCCTCAGTTGGTAATTTCTTTTCAGCCACCCATGTACCACACCAGACTCAGCAGCGGATGGGAGATGGGGGGGAACAGGGCCAGAGTCCCAGTGACAGTCCTTGGGGTGGCCAAGCCCATCCCTACTTGGGAAGGCAGGAGAAAATGACCTATCCTGGTGAACAACGTTCTGCTCTGGTGAGAAAAAAGCACTGGGAGGAGCAGCAGAGAGAAGGATGACAAACAGATCTCAGCCCAGCCAGCACAGCAGCCAGGGGAAGGCTCTTCTGGGAGCCATTTGATACCCAGCCCCCTGGGCAGGAGCGCTGTGGTTGGTCCATTTCGGTCCTCAGATGCCCCTTCTCCATCCCACAGGCTCAGCCACCCCCCATGGTAGCTGCTGGAGGGGCCCAGGAGGTCTCAGGTCAGTAGAACCATAGGCAATTTTTATCCCAGTCCTTTCACAGAATCACAGACAAAATATCTTGTCCAAACAATGGACAATATCTCAATATTCAGATGCTACTTGGTGTACCTCTGGAAAAACAATGGCATTTACCCCAGATGAGGAATTGACTCCAGTGGTTAGACTGAATGCATATGATGGAATTTATTTCTTCCAGAAGGCACTCAGAGGTAGGATTTTGAAACACAAATTGTACTGGCATAATCCATTTAGCTGGGATTTAAGGATTAAAAAAAAAAAGAGTAGAAGAATGATTTGGATGCCCATGATGTAAATAAGATTAGATAATGAATCATTTCCTAATGAGCTGAGAAAATAAGATTAGGCTGTTGTTGGTCATGTGAAGAGTCTTTCACTGATGACCAAATCCAAGGCTCTGAAAATAATCCTTTGCTTGTCCTCATCTCTTACATCATATCAGGAATGTGCCCTCAGTGATGATCATTTTAGGCATTAAGTGTGCACATCTGCAGTTTTGTGTGACTCCAGGATGTCAGATGACAGATAACTGGGGGTGCACAGTTTACTGCAATTTCTATTGCTCAGTATTTGCCATTAAAGTTAGGTTATGAGCACTGGAAGCAAGCTGAAACTGGAGGGGAAAAAATGTTTCAACGCAGCCAGGGTTCACTTGGGAGTTTTCATGGGGGGTCTGTTTGCCACCCCAAGAGCTGGACTTGAGCAATTTGTTACATGATAAGAACCAAGAGTGCAGAAAACAGCACTTGTGTCAGCCCTCACCTAAACCTGGGGAGCAGAAGCAGCAGATGCTTTATTCACTGAGCCTCCATCTTTTATCCTTTTCAGGTTTCAGCTGTCATTAAACCCTTTTTTACCAAAGTAGTTTTAAATTACCACATTAATTTCAAAATCAAACCAAGTTCCTTGGTAAGTGAACCATTTTCATCAGTATCTGAAAGAATTCATTATAAAGTTGATTCACTAAGAGCTCTCAACTTTGCCCACTGAAAGAAGACCACAATTTTCACCATTCATTATGTTCTTACAGTAAAGGTTTGAACTATTTATTGAGCTGCTGCTATTGGGGATTCATGTAAAACATTATAATAGTATTGCTGATTTTTATCCTGGTAATTTTTCTTCCCAAATACACATATAGTGCCAGTGTGCCATGGGAGCTGCATATCCAACTATTGTAAATCAGTACAGCTCTATTGACCTCCTCCAAGCTACTCTAATTCATAGAGATCTGACCTATTAAAAATCTTTATTTCTCCTTTTGCATGTTTATATCCTAGTCAATCTTTAGTGATGGGAAAGGTTGAGATGAAGGAGTAGATCAATGTGAGACCAATTGTTAAACTTTTAACTGTGTTCATAGGTAGAAATAATGTTGGTTTATGTAACACATGGCACAGTGGGGTCCACTTACGAGATGAGCTCTTCTGTATTACCACAATGCAAACAGAATATCTGCTTTTCTCATCTAGCATGGGCAGGAAATAAAGGTGGAAAAATAACTGTACAGGGGAGAAGGGCAACAGAAAGAGTTTGGACAATTGTTTAGCCAAATCCCAAGGGTGGGGGGATGTGTTTGCATCAGCCTTCTTTCACTGATTACTTTCTATAGTTCTTATTTCTAAGAGAGTTTTGCTGTCTTTTGAGTAGGCTGTATTTGGCAAAACTAAAAGCATATTCTACAAAGTAAATAGGGGGAAAGTCTTAATATAGTCTTGCTGGGGAAAAGAAATAAAGCAATTGCTTTCAAGATGGTTGCTGTTTCCTGCTGCATTGAGCCCCTTGTTAAAATAAAGCACAAGTTAGAAAACTGTGCTCAGGTCTAGTGAGCAGTTTTTAGGGAAATCTGATTTTCTGTTTGACATGGCAATGTGGCTTCACCAAAATGACAAATCTTCTGTCTCACCTGGACTCAGAGCTTTACGATCAGAGAGCAGATGGGATACTAGTCCCAGAGATAGCCTGGAGGCTCCAGGCTGTAAAGATATTGGTTTAAACCTCTGCATATCCCTTTTCATGGGGTTTTATAGTGAGGAACTATTGCTTGTTCCAGTCTTTTTTGGTAGCATGTTCCATATAAATCATAGCTTTGCTTCTGAAAAAAAACCTGGCTTAGGGGAAGTTTGTCAGAGAAGAGGTGTGGAGTTGTTCATTCCTGCAGAAATTCTTCTTCTGGAAATTTTCATGGAAAGAGATGTTTGGTTCCAACAACTCCAAAAGCAGATCAGTATCTACAAAAGCAATAAAACTCCTCAGCAGAAGAACAGCAAGTGCAATTCCAGAGCAATTTGCCCCTGCCAGTAGAACCTCTGGCAATAGGAAACTTGGAGCAGTGGGTGACAGTGGCAGAGTAGCACAGCCCAACCCTGACAGAGCACACAAAGGACCAGAGAATATGATACAGCATATGGTAAAAGGCCTGATTTGCAAAGAGGAGCCAGGTCTAGAGCTATAAGTACCTTGCCAAAAGAGGTGCTAAAGCCAAGAGTTAATCTATCACATAAACTGTATGGTTTCTTTAGGGTACTGATCATTCCTGTTGCTCAGAGCAGCATTGGATGCTGGCAAAGGGGAAGCTAGAAAGCCAAGTTCCCATGGAGATGGCAGATGTTACTTCACCTAGCTGACCCCTGGATCTCCAGCATCACTAAGAATGGATTTTACCTTCTGGAGGAACAAATGGTCCCAACTGATCTACTTGTCTCTAGTGATGCTCAGACTCCTAGGTTTGAGCAGTCCTTCCTGACATCAGGGCATACAGGAGCCTGAATGTTGGAAATTTTTCTTCAGTAATGTAATAATACACTTTCAGATGGGGTATTTATAGGCAGGCAATGTGTCAATGTGTTAATATTCTCTGGAAGAGAAGACTTTGGGGAGTTTGTTTAACTATGTGATGCCTCTGGGTGCATCCCGTATCATTTGGGGCAGTGGGATAGAAACTTGTAAAAACTTCCAGCTGTGAGGACAGCACTGGCTGCTTTGCCTCCACGAATAACTGCAAGGAAATGTGGAAAGGATGCTCCAAGCTGGGGTGCCAGAGCCTCCTTTAGGGAAATTCTTGAAGAATTTTTGGGTTGCTCAGGCTATAGGGATGGGTTGTGTTGTCACAGCACTTTCTGTTGGGAAGTCCCATTGTGCAGCAGGGACGGTGCTGTTGTTAAAATAGATATTTGTGATTATCTGGTTAGATTACTATAGCTGATTTAGGGATTCATGAAAACGAGCTCATACCTTCCATAAAGGTTAACTTTGACTTGTACAAAATGCATTAAAGATGAATAGTTTTCAGTACTGTGCTGTTCAGAGTTTTACAGTGAACGAGCTACATGTCATTGATTATTTACGGAGCACTCCACACCATAGTAATTCCAAAGTAATATCAAGATATATGTATCCTGAAGCTTGTTGGAATGGAAAAAATGTTACCAGTGATATTTTGTAAAATAAGTACAGTATAAAGGTCATTGTAGGGAGGTGTAAAATTACAGGATATCTTGGCCATGAAATTCGGTTGAAATAAGTTCAGAAATTATTAATCTCTCCTTAGAGTGAAATGATGCATTGGCAAATCTGCACTGAACTGAATTTCACTTCAGGTTTTGTTTTAAGTGGAAAACTGAAGGGAAGAGAAACCCCAGCTGCAGAAAGATTTTCGATTTCACCATGTTCCCACAGAAGAGCTGCAGTTTTGACAGGGCTTCAGCTTCAACTGGCAGCATGTCCCAGAAGAGATTTTTTCCTTTCCTTTCTTATACAAAGACAGCATTTAGTATTGCATGTCTGTGTGTTTGCCTGGAGCAATCTGAGGTACTATGGCTTTTCTAATAGCAATTCACATTTGATTTTCATATTACGGCTGTTCAAGGTTTCCAGTAGTGTTTTAGTTTTAATTTGACAGAAATTAATAAGTATAAGGAGGGAAATGCCATGCATCAGCACTGTACAGCAGTGTTGTCACACTTCTTAATTCGTTAGACAATAAGAATAATCTACCACTTCCAATTTAAACTCAGTAAAATAAACACATGTATATTAATGATTTTAAAATATTTCTGTTCAGTCAAGCATGTCTTCTTTATGCAAAATAGTATCAGATCAATAATTAGTTGCCATGCATTTTAATAACAAGAGTTTTTGCTTAAGATTGTTTTTCATAATTTTGCATTTATGTTTGACAAGTTCAGGAACTTGTCTTATTTGAAAGAAAAAAGTATTAATACAGAAATTACTTCTCATTGTATTATTGCTTGCCAAATCTATTATGTTAATACCCAGTAGAACTCATGCTTATGTTAATGGAGAGAGGATCATAGAAATCTTGTAGACAGAGTCTATTTGTCCCACTTTGTTCCTCACATTAGTATTCTCTATGGTAGTTAATTATTCAGTGTTTTAATTTTAAATTAAAAAGAAATACTGTACATGAATGATAATTTGAGTGAAATGATAGGAAAACACTGTCCTGATGAAACGCAAGGTAAGTTCCTTTATGGCATTCTTCTGGTTAAAAAAACCTCAAAACCCAAACCACTACTTTTCATATTTCCTAAATTTAACTCCATGCCATCATTATGGATCTAAAGAATATCTGTCAGTGAGTGGCTCTAATACAGGAAAGAAAGCCAGCTGAAAGGATTGCATAGCCAAAGGCCTACTGAACTTATTATTTAATACTGGATTTATTACTTCTGTGCAAGTTTTGTGGAGTATGAGGCTCATCACCTTTTGTTACAAAATTCATGGGTGGCAAAAGAAGCAATTTTTAGATGTGGCTTTTTTTTCCATCCCAATGGCTTTTCTTAAAATAATTCATTAACAAGAAGCTTATAGCTGACCTAGATGGTTGCTCTGACTGTAGATGTCAGGCATTGAAGTGGACTGCAGCATCAGTCTGAAACAAGAGGAAGCTTTTGTTTCCTGGCTGCAAAATGACCTTTCTCTAAAAAAAAAATATTTTCCATTTACGTTATACACAGTGCTTGGCAACAGAAATAATTTTCTAGGAAAACCAAAATGCTATGGATATGTGAAAGACCTAAAAACTGACTGAGTCCTTCAATTTAATACCAGGCTAGAGGCAAAGCTTAATCACAGGAAAAGAAGCATCTGCTTTCTAATGATCTTCTGACTTTTTACCATGATCAACAGTGGCAACTGATGCTGATCATTACCATGAGGTTGTTGCACCAAGAAACCCCTCTTAATTATCCTGCTATCACAATTATAGTGGAGATACAACATGGTCTCAGTGACAAACTTCCACATTTTCCAGTCCTATGCAATGCCTTTTCCATCTAATTGGACATAGGATTTAGGTAGCTTTAGCCTTTTGCTCTGAAGGGGTATTGATTTGGGTCACCTTTTGCTTAGTAATTGAAATGTAGAAGTATTAAGAAGTTATTATTAAATATAATAAGTATCTAGAATCTAGAAATTCTAGATTAATTCAATCAGGTGTTAAATTGTATTGAAATATCTTTAATTACTTGCTAATAAGTTTGAGAACATTTTAGAAGAATCTTGAAATAAGGGTAGAAATAGAAGGGTCCCTGTGGGTCACTCTCAAGATTTCAAAATATTCCACTGTAATTTTAGAAAATAATACAGTTGCCAATTCTTAAGAATTCTCACATACTTATCCTCACATCAGTGTTAGGTGACAATACTGCTACCCAAGGTACATAGCCAGCAGATAGAGCCACAAGGAATGACCTAGATGTTAAACCTCTTGCTTCTCTCAGACTGCAAATCTCCAAGTTTCTCCATCTCACTTTCTCCCTCTCAGGTGCTTGACTCCATCAGTAGACCCTACATGCAGGTGGGTGTTTTGGGACCATAGATTTCCCTCCTTCTCAGCCCAGGTGTCTGATATTCACTCTGGAAGGCTCTCTGGCTTCATTTTATAGGATGTATGAAGATTTCTTTGTTCTCTTTAAATCAGGAGCCATACCTACCTTTTCCTTTGCTGTGGTTGACATATTTTGCTTTCCTGGACAAGTTTGGACCTGCTGTAACTTGGACCTGGACCAAACTGTGATTTGGTCACTTTCCACTTTATTTCCCTTTACCACATCCCACTTTGACCACATTTTAAACTTCACCAGCTTGTTAGCTCCTTTCATACTCATTGAGTTTACTTTTGGGAATATGGAAGAGGCCCTCAGCTCCAGCAGTACCCAAACCATGTCAAATTACACATTGGTGTTGATAATACAGCTCAAGTAAAAGTCAATTGTTGCATTGTTAATTCTTAATGGAAACAAGCAGGAAGTCAAATCCCCTGTTGTTCCTGGTGCTCAAATCATATAATCCTGTGCATTTATATTAAACTTCCTCTTACCCCCAGTTGGATTTTTTTCCCAATGTTACGATTAGAAACCTTCTAATTTTTAGCCTAAATTTATCCTATTTATACTTTAGTATCAACAATCCCTTGTAGCATAGATGTTTTTCTCAATAAGGTGTTTCCCATGTTAAACTGTTAATCAGCTGCAATCATTTTCCCTCTTGCTTTCACCCCTCATCCCTCCTTTCTGTTGTCCTTCTTTGCACCTGAGTTTTTCATTCTTGAATCTGAGGAGCAGAATTATTCAGGCTGTTTCAGAATAGATGATACAAGTTCCTTGTCCAGTGGTCTGAGTTCTTTGCATTTGGAAATAAATCCTAAAAATGCATTTGTCTTTTTGACAAGTGTTTTAGCCTGACACCTCACAGTATCTGCAGTCATGGGGGAGCATGGGCTGGTAAATTCAGCTGCTGCTCTGAGTAAGCTGGGCAGATGCTGACTGTGTGTGGAGTTTAGGGATGTGAATATTTTTGGTAATAAATCAACACTTACCTCTTCGCTTTGAAAAAGTATCTGTCAGTTCTAATTGGAAAATTTTAATAGTTTGTAGGTTATATTTTAATAATGAAGGGCTGGGAATTCAAAATGAAGCAGAAGATAAGAATCAAAGTGAAATTCATGCTAGAAAAAAGTTGCTGCTAAAAGTCACATCATCCAAGCCCTATTTTGTATTTTAAGAAATATTATCTTTTTATTATATGCAACCTTGTGGTTATCTGAATAAAGATTCTTCGTTCTGTGCCAATGAAAAAAGCAGAAAGGTTTACTTGAAATGGGGAGGCATGAGATATTGCATTATTTTTTGCCATCTTGTTAAAGGATACAAGATTATAGTCAGCATAGGAGAGCCACATTTCTTCACCTAGAGGACAATTCAATAATGTAAGAAAGATAGAAAAGATAGGAAGATAGGAAAAGTCACTTACCTTAGTAACATATTCCTGTTAACTGGGGCAGCAGATCAATACCACAGGACCAGGGATACAGGACATTAATAATCTTTTCTAGATGTTAAGGGAGGAATAGCCTTTTCAGTGGTACCTACCCCAGGATATAGCTGTGTACTAATAGAAAAATATTTAAAATTAAGATTGGAGCTAAGTTTAATTAGTTAATCTCTTCATATTGCACAGAGAAACTATAGTCTGAATCACCAAGCAGGAGGACTTTGGGTGCTTTTAACATGAGTTGCAGAAAGATATCATTGAAGTGAGATGACCATGAGGCTGAAACGGTGAATTCAGTTTTTACTTGACAGCTACATCTCAGTCCTGCCATGTGATAAATCATTAAACCTGTATGTTTTAATTCCTATATAGGAAAGCTGGGTATGACACTTATCTTCAGTGAGGTACTAGCAGTTACAATCATGTCTCATCTCTGTGCAAGAAACTGAACTGCAGAGGTATTCCATATCCTTCTCTGAATATGAAAAAGCTACACCAAAATAATTTAGTTATACCCAAAGGCAAATTTATTCTGACACCAGTACTCATATAGAATCTACCAGGGAAAAGAGACTCGATGGCTGCTCAGCATCCCAGTCTGACACCACCAACCAGAACACCCATGCCAGTTTTGCTGTGTGGGCACAATCTTTTTTACATGGCATTTGGGAGGTTTTAGACCCTGCTTTGTCACAGCATTGACTTGTGGACTTCTGGTAAAGATGCAATAGGGTGTTTGTTTCATATAAAGTCCACATGAATGAGAGGCAAATGCTACATCATCCCAGAGCAAATCTAATATACCCAAGATCAGGACTAGAATGGATTGATACTATGGACAGATATACTTGGATTACATCTGTTTTTCTATGAAAAAAGATCTCTGCTGTAGTTGAGACCACTTGGAATTTTTCAGTTTAGCTTTTGATATAAAGGAGCTTGGAGTTCATGGGATGGCTTTGGAGGCTAAACTTTGGGGCAGGAACAACAGGGTGATTCTTTGTGCATTGTACAGGCATTCCCTGTACTCCAAAACCCTCCAAAACCCTGTAAAGCTTCTAAAATCTGCACCTTTCTAAGGATGCCTGTATTCAGAGACATTTGTCTGAATGTTTGATGAGTGTATATTCTAGAGAGATTTTTTTTCTCCCTCTATCAACAAAAACCCCATTAGACCCCACTACCTACTTTTCAGTTCATAGCCCTACAAAGTCAAAATTACCATGGGAAAGTGGATGGATTGCCATATCCCTTCTGCAGCTTCAGTTAAAAGGCCTGACAAATGAACACAGACTTTGGGCTTTGCAGTGGGTCCTGAATTGTTATTCACTTGCTAATTATGCAGTCTGGGGCTGGTGATTAGGGAGGAGGAAATAAAGACAGAGTTTGACTGTGGATCTGAAAGTGAGCTTTCAAAGGTGACCATTAGAGAAACACTCCTTTGACTTGCAAACTTGATGCAGAGTCAGAGGAAGATTAAATCCAGATCCAGGAGCTTTTTTTTCTGACTGAGGGACACTTTGCATGGTTACATTTGAGCTCAACCAATCTGCATAGTGGGTGGGCCACAGAGAACTTAGGATACCAACAGCTTGCAGGGTTAGAAGTTTGCTTTCTGATCAGACATGTGCATTAAGCTTCAGTAAATTTGCTGTTCTGAATCTGTGAAGTGATGCTTTTCAACTCTCAGACACCCCTGAAGTCAATAAATCTAAAGAAATTGTGTTTATACTCTACAAAGGGTAATAAATTTTGGCAAGGCTTTAGAATAAATGTTCTGATATTGTTGCATTGCAGGTATTGTTACTAAGGAGATATTCTGAAATTTCAGGCTGGTGAGTCTTCCAGGAATGGAAACAGAGTGACCACCAGGAAGGTCAAGAGCCATCCACAGGAAGCTTAAGATCCAAAGTGATGGAGGTAAAATGAGAACTGAAGCCAGCTTTGCACTTGCAAAAGATGTGAAGCAGTAGAGGATTTTTGGCCATCAGAATTAGATGGCAGGAAGGAAAATAGCAGGTTGGCTTGAAGGAGGATGGTTTTAAGATTGGCATAGAAGGTTTCCAAAAAATGAGATGATTTTGTGCTTCAGTGGTCAATTTGGACAATAGGTCTGAATTTGGATGGGAGCAAACTGGCTTTACGGGAGTGGATTTGGAAGGATGGATGCCTTTGGAGGTGGAAGTGAAATCCAAGGAGAGATGTTTCAGGGAATCCACGTCACAGAAGTCCGAAGGAACTTGAGACTGCATTTCTACTTGAAGGACATTTAGGGCTGTGTTAAGCTAGGAGTGGTATGAGAAATTTCAGACATGATTCCTATATTTAAGAGAGGAAAAAACATGATCTACTTAACTGTAGGCATATTAGGGTGGCATCAGAAGCATGCAAGGCATTAGGCTGCTTTTGGAAAGAAGGGTAATAGAGAGCATAGCAAATGGAAGAACTAGGATAATACACAGAATAGGTTTACTGAAAGCAGATTTACCAGATTAACTTGATAATATCTCTTGAGATTATCCTGATCTTTTTAGACAAAGGAGATGGCAGTGGATGTGATGTATGTACACTATGAGAGAAACATCTGTCACAGAGCTACATGGAGAATTGTTTGACTGGAAATGATGAAGATTAGACCCAGATGTGTAAAATCAGTAGAAACTGGCTAAAGGAGATAATAACAGATGATGATGAAAGAGGAAATAGCAGGTTAGAGGGAGCTAAAAGTGGAGTTTCTTAAGGCACTGTGTTGGGACCAATATTACTTACTATTTTCATTAATCAACTAGGCAGAAAAAGAATAAGAACCTAGGAGAGAAATGTGCTGATGGCTGAGGGTGGGAGGGATTGTCAATAGCAAGGAGGCTCACAGCATACAGAAAAATCAGATATCCTCAGGGACTGGGGAGATATAAATGGGATTACATTCACCAGTTCAAGTAGCAAGGTCAGGTAGCTGGGAACTAATGACAATTTCTAATATAAGGTAAGGCTTGTCAGTTGGACTGATACAGAAAAATTGGGCATGTATTTGGCACTGTATCAAAAGAAACATTTCCAGTTGAGATAGGAAAAAATTAATGCCCTTTAGAAGGCTTTAGCAAGAGTTCTGCATGGATGTGGTGACACCCACCTGGATTTGAAAGAAAAAAAATGCAATCTAGAACAGAAAGCAGGGAAAGGTGAATAGCTTGAGGGGATTGTGCCTTTGCATACTAAATGGCTGCAGGGACACCCATAAACACAGTAGGAGTGAAGAGGATCTTTTTACTCTTTGACAATATTGTTACATAAAGAGAGGGATGTAAAAGGGTCACCAATAAATTACCCTGTATTTTAGAAGAGGGTTTCTAATGAAAGATAGGAATTTCTGGAAAAGCCTTCCACAGGAGCAGTGGGGAGAACCCCTGTAACTAATTCTGTGGTGGTGATGGATACATGCCTGAGGGATTCAGCAGCAGACAGGGCTCATTGACCTCATGGACTTGGCCCCATAGTCCTGTTCTCATTTGTTCTGGCCCCACATTCACAAAAATCCATTTCATTTTTTAACCTTGAGGTCCCCTCAGATGAGCCTTCACCACCACAGATCCAGAGCAGGGTTATGATACTTCTGCAGCTTGGGCAGATGGAAAAGTGAGGAGATCTTCCAGCCTTAGGAAATCAGGATGGGAGAATATTTTGCCTATATCCACCCCTTTGGCACTGAGAAATTGGGGGGCAGTCAACTTCACTGCATAAAGATTTGAAATGGAGCTGCTCATAAATAAGAGGTGGGTTTCTCCAGTTATTCTTTTGCCTAAACTGACCATCATTATTTTATTCCTAAATGCTCAGCTGGAAACACTGGCTTCTCCTTGATAAAATTAATCCTGTCCCCTCCCCCAGCCATTAGGGTTCCTGCAAATATCTTTTCCACTTTCCACATTCTATTTGTCCAGCAGGACGAAATGAAAACATGCTGACATTCGCAAGGAAATCAGACACTTCCCTTGAAAGTTTTGATGGAAAATTTTCCAAGAGAGAGCCCTGAAGCTGAGGAGGTGATTGCATCGGGGTGTGGCCAGCTCAGTCTGTTGCCTGAAAGACTCAGGGCAATGCCCGAGCATCTCTTACACCTTCCGGACTTTCAGGTGCTTATTTCTAAGAGGAAAACATCTTTTCCAGCCAACCCACGTGCTCTGGGTAGCTCCAGCTTTGCTCTCCCAGCAGTTCTGGGTGACCTTGATGCGAGCGGCGCGGAGCGCTGAGCCGCGGCTGCATCCCCCCCATCCCTCCCTCCCCTTCCTCCCCCTCGCACTGCGGAGCCACACAGGAAAAACTGACCACAGCCCTGCCCTAAATGCTTTATTTTTAACTTTTGCCAGACTCCACGTGTATCTGAGGCCGAACAAAAAGAGGCAGGGAACGGGGTGTAAGTGCTTGTCAATGTCAGCCCCGATCACTGTCAAACAGGGGCTGGATTCTGCAGCTCCTCGGCGTGCAGAGCTCCCGTTTCTTTCTGTGGTGCTCTGAAGCCCCAGCGATGGGTGCCTAGAGAGATGGATAAAGGCAGACAGACACAGATACAGACTGACAGAATCAACCCCCAGATGGAGGTTGCTTGAATTCCCCGAAATTAAGATGCTGTACTGCTTAAGAAAGTGGTCCATGATCTCATTAAGCCCCTTTTATGTCTCTCTTTTTATTTTATCCTCCACCCACTTACAAAAAAAAAAAAAAAATACTTTGTGTTATTTGCAGATTGAATTAGAGGGAAATTGTCTATGGACTAAATAAAAGCTTTGCATTCTGGTGTACCAGCAAAGTCCTTCATTGAAGGCTTCTGTTTTTTAAAGGAGAAGCAAACACAGTAGGACATAATAACATCATATATTCTAACTTGCTCTTGCAAATCAGGACTTCTGAACGTTTTCCTTTAAAATACCATTTATCTTTATCAAATGAAGTGTGAATGAAATCAACTCACACACAAACTCATGCATATATATGTATATATAAATAAATATAATATATACATACAAAAAACCCTTACTGCAGAGAATGATCAAGCACCTTGTCAGCAATCCACATTATATTCGTTAATTTGATTCCTGCCAAAAAATCATTTAAGTGAGACCTTCTGATTTCTTTCTTTAACGCTTGAGGCTCCTTTCATCTAAGCAGTGTTTATTAACCTATTTCTGAAAATCAGCATAAGCACAAGCTATATTTAATCTGTTCTTTTCATGTGCTTTGGCTTTGTTTTTTTTTTTTTAATGTACTTTGTGTTGGCTTTAATTCCAATGTAAGAATTAGAAATTGAGCATGGGTCAATATTAAAAAAAAAACACCAAAACCCCACAGATTCGGGTAGTGATAACTGAGATTATAAAAATTAAGGTTTATTATGTTCGTTTATATTCTTTAGGGGAGATTGAGTCTAGTTTAATTCCAGGCCTAATGACAATGACAGCAAGATATTTGTATTCAGAGAAGAAGAATACTGTGACCTGATAACTGAGGTTTGGGGTATGGGGAATGCACTCTACCCCCAGTCTTACCACTATCCCCTTCTGCTACCTTGAATAGCAAATCTCTTTTAGAGAGAAGCCTAAAAGCAGAAGCCTGCATGCTTCTGGATCCCCATCAGAAAGGTGGGTGCAAGCTTCCTGAACGCTTAAATTAATTTTAAATTTGCAGCTTAAAACTGCTTTAGGATCAGATATTACTAACCAAGTCTGCATCTCCCAGAACCCAGGTCCAGTTTAAGCATGAATGAGAGGCATAACTTGCTAATGTAGTGGCACGGAAGAGATCCTGGCCCCATTCATGTAAGGAGGGTTTTGCCACTGAGATGTATGTGTCCAGGGTTTCACTGATATTTTCAGTTCCCAGGCAGGAATACAGGAATACAGCAGACTGGCAGAAGGCAAACTTCCCTTTGTGTTCAGCACAAAAGCAAAGTAGCTCAGGGCTGCCTGCATGGACTGTTCTGTGCATTCAGTCCCAGTGTGGAGATGCCTTCAGTCACCAAATGCTTCACTTCTGACAATACCAGGGCTGGATTTCATGTGGTGATGGGTTTTGTCCTTCTCCCAGCTCTGCAGGCAGGGATAAAAAACTTGCTAGAGTTAAGCTATCTCTTGTTGAATTTGATGAGGCTCCTTCTACCTGATTTCTGTAGGAAGGAGCCCTCCTGGCTTGACACCCCCAAAATTCCAACCAGGAAGGATGACATTTCTTTTCAAAGAGAAGATGATTATGGTAGTTCTCTAGTCCTTATGAACAGGATTTTATTCTGAGAGCTGAAGCAAAAAAGAAACCTAGAGGGAGCAGGTAAGAAAAGTTATTTTGGGTATTTTTTTTTACCCTGTTATATATAGAGAAGTGGGTGGCATCCAGTCAGGAGATGACTTTGGATCTCTTAGGAAGTCTTTTCCTTCCTCATCAGGCAGGCAGGGACAGTGTTGGTATAACTTGTTGGAAGTTCAAGACTGAATCAGCCTTGGATTCTCTGAGAACCCAAAATAAATAAAGTTTACTCGAGCCACTCAGTTCAAACATGTTTCTGAAAGATGCTATAGTTCAAAAGTATCACTTGCATTTGTATACATTGGGAAATAGAGTGGGTAATAAATCTTCTTACTATTTATTGCTCTGCCAATGTGTATCTTGGCAATATTAAAATGTATGCATGCATGCTTATGAATTTTATTTCTCTTCAAAGGAGCCAGCTCCTTGTGCTAGCAACCACAGCTATGACTTGATAGACTCCTCTTTACCTGATATGCCTATAGAAATCTCTAGAGAATTAGAATTCTCATTAAGTGCACTGGAAAGCAGAATTTAATCAACTGTATGCTAAAGCTCAGTGTTAAAAATGTGCAACTCTAAATTGCATTTTGGTAGAAGTTGTTGGAGTCCTACGGTGACCACTGAATTTTTTTTATTTTTTATTTAGTGTACTGTGAATACAGGAGAGGTAAAATCAAATCCTCCATAATCAATGGCTGCAATTTACATGCATTACTTGTCAAAGTGACTTTCTCTGGTCCCCACAAAATGCTATATAATGTGACATCTCACGAGTCTTCAGGAACATCCTAAGATGAATCTGAATGATAAATATTGCAGTTGTGAGTCTTTCTGTCATGACTCAAATAATTTTAAAATTGTATAGATGTATTCCTCTAACAATGTTAGAATTGTTCTAATGCAGGATAAAATGGTAGTTTTAGTCTCTGTAATTTTTATAGCAGCTTGTAATTTCCATGCACTCAGTTACAATTCTCAGATCAGAAAAGATTACAGAAAAAAAAAAACGTTTCTACTGGAAAAATCTGCTCTGTTGCTCATCTCCCCTGTGAAAAGTGTAGTCAGTGTTTAGAATCTAGGAGGACTTTTGTGAGTTGTTTGATGCTGTACGTGTCAAAGTTAGGCCATTTGATTTGGATTAGTGTCATTTCTGGAGTCTGTTAAAGGGATAAGTATGATCCCACCTCCTGGTTTCTCCCCAAAACTTCCTCTCAGAGGCACCAATCTGATGGTTTGTATCTGTTCTGTTTGGGGCCACTCCCCAGCAGGGTGAGAGAGGATGGAGAAGATGAAATGTCAGAATGTCCTTTGGTTCTGCTTTGAAATGGTTTTAAGTCTCCAAATTAGAAGAGCTAGGATTGCCACGGAAGGGGTTTTGGAGGAAGCACTGGCACAGAAAAACCCCTCAGAGTGCAGGTACCTTAATTGTACTGAGGCAGAGTGCTGTTGGTGTGTGTGACCATCATTAAATACACTGCACTGGAATTTTGGGCTTGTTTGATGGCATGTACCACAGTGATCCTTTGAGGTTGTCATTGGGTCCTGTGGTGTCTGTGGCTGTGATGACAGAGGGAAAGAGATGATATTTTCCAGATAAACTGTTAAAGGGAGAAAAGCAGGAACATCCTTTGGGCTCACACATGGGTTGGAAGAGGTGGAGGAGGTCAAGTTAGTGTACAAAGGGACCACTGTGTTGTTGTTGCAACAAGTCATGTTGAGTTTGCATCATGAAAAAGTGTCTATGAATGTCTGTGCCACCTCAGGCTGCATGCCTACAAATCAACACCAGGTTTTCCTTTAATTGAACTGCTGAAAATATGTTTTGGAGGGATACAAGGCAGCCCAGGGGAACCCCTGAATTGGGGTTAGGTAGACCATTTTGGCAGATATGGAGGATGGTGCATAGTGATTGTTTCAGGGAAGAGTTTGGGCAGCTCATGAGAGGAAAGTCCCTCTGGAGACTTCCCAACACGCAGAGGAGTTTGGCTTTATATCCAAGGGGAGAAACAGGCAAACTTTCTGCTTGTCATTGGGCTGCCAGCCTCTCTGTACTTTTGGGAGGTGGAGGGGCAGTTATGCTTCATGCCAGCGTCTGTAGGGAATTGCCTGCACCCCTCTCACACCTTATTTATCCCTGTAATAATTGGGTAGATAACCCTGCACTTGGAGAGGACAAGGAAGTTGTCCCCAAAGCAGACTCCAGAGGGCAGCATAAGGGACCAAAGTGGCACAATCTGCCCTGCATCCTTCAGGCTCAAATTGAGGAGAGATGCAGCATCCCTGCCTGTGTCTGGCTAGAGGGAACTGGGGAGTAAGGATGGTTAGAGGGTGAATAATTAGCACTAATTACTTACATTTGACATTGAGAAATGTTTTGTAGCTGTACTGTTGTTTATTTTTCCCCCTCTTACCTTAGTCAGCATCCTGTGTGCTAAACCCTGTTCTGGTGCCTGTGCAAGGCCAGTGGGAGATTGGGTTCAGACCAGATTCTCCATCCAGTCTTTGGCCCTTTCTCATTCTTTGGCCACCAGGACTGGCTCTGAGACACAGGCCCCTAAATCTCAAGCCTAAGAGAGGAACAAATCTGGCCTTAAACTGCCTGTTCCTTCACACCCTTGACCCTGTTTGAAGTAAAGCCCAAATAAACACCTTTATTTTTCAAAGGCAAATTGCTGGAGCACTGGTCCTGTAGTACCCCAAAGGACAGCTGGACTGTGAACTCAGAGCTAAAACAGCCTTTCTGTATAAGAACATGACTTTTTAACTCATTCTGCCCATTCTTAATGTCTGAAATTCTATAATTAAAAACTAAGACAAGCAGAAAATTAGGACTTCTGAGTTTGAAACTGATAAACCTCACTTTTCTCTGAAAATTAACATATATATTTTGTTCTCATAAAGAGCTGTTGGATACAGCATCACCTCAATTATAATGAAGAAGCAAAGAAATTCCACACTGGGAAAGGTTTTCTGAGGGTATATTCTCAGTTACTGCTGAAGCTTTAAAATAATCTTCTCAAGCAATAAATTGGTTGAGACAGTAACAGGACCAAAATCATAGTGAAATCTAGTAATGAAATATTAATGCTACTATGTTAAGCTGGGAAAAAATCATAAAAATTCATTTTGCAGAGCTGTGTAGATCATATCACTGGTGTCCTGAGCTACCTAGATTTCACCATGCAGTGCTTTCTATGTTTGTCCTCTTCCTATATGCAATTCCTATTAGCAGAAAAGATGACCAAGCTCTTAAGTCATGTAACTGCTTCAGGAAAGCAAAGAAACCCTGTTGGAGTACATGGCAGTAGCTCTCTAGAATTAGAAGGCATGTTGAGAGTGACACAAAGAGAGCTGTCAAGTACCTGGCACTTTGCTTTCCTGCTCCACTAAATGGCCATTGTAGAGCTGCAGCAGACATATGGGGGAATTTTATTTCTAGGGCAACAATATTTTTGTGTGAAACTGAAATTAGATAAAATCTAAGCGAAAAGGTATGGTTGAATTTCAGTTAGTGCTTGATCTTTGTATGCCAAAAAGGACCTCCCTTGGATACTCAGTCTAGCTGCAGGTTTTCTTTCAGGTCCTGGAACCTGCAGCTTTCAGAAGTCTGGCCAATTTAAATTGTGTAGATTTTGCTGCTTTACATCACCTATTTGAATTTAGTAGCTTAAAAAAAAACCTGCAAGGTAAATAGGTACATTCTGCATATGCCTGTCCTACTGGCTTAGGCAGCAGCTTTCATGTCACACAACCAAAGGAGGTGGCCAAAGGAAGCCCAGTGACATCTAGCCATGTGGCATTAACTATGAGCAGTGCTTTCCAGAGCAGGAGGGGTGGCTGATTCCTTGTCCAACCAATGTTTTATCAGTGTCCCTCATCCTCCAGCTTGTGCCAATCCCTTTGTGACACACCACAGAGCAGCTCATGCCCTCTCAGCAGCCACCATAGCCCAGCTGGAGCTGCATTAAGCTCCTAGGTGGAACAAGGACTCTGTGTTATTTTTTTTGTACAACAAAAGCTTGGAAAGAGGGTTATGGTCCTTGCAGCCAGACTTGCTTCCCCTGCCCAAGAAAAATGGCTCCTAGAGATATAGTTGGGCACACTGAGGCACTGAAGGGCACAGGAGAGAGATGAACACCTCTGGAGGTAAAATGGCAGTCACAGGGTCAGAGCAGGAGCAGATCATAGAATCATAGAATTGGCTGGGTTGGAAGAGACCTCAGAGATCATCAAGTCCAACCCTTGATCCACTGCTGCTGCAGTTACCAGACTATGGCACTGAGTGCCACATCCAGTCTCTTTTTAAATATCTCCAGACACGGAGAATCCACTACTTCCCTGGGCAGCCCATTCCAATGTCTGATCACCCTCTCTGTAAAGAAATTCTTTCTAATATCCAACCTAAACCTTCCCTGGCACAACTTAAGACCGTGCCCTCTTGTCTTGCTGAGAGTTGCCTGGGAAAAGAGACCAACCCCCCCCTGGCTCCAACCTCCTTTCAGGGAGTTGTAGAGAGTGATGAGGTCTCCCCTGAGCCTCCTCTTCTCCAGCCTCAACACCCCCAGCTCCCTCAGCCTTTCCTCATAGGATCTGTGCTCGAGTCCCTTCACCAGCCCAGTTGCCTCCTTTGGACCCGCTCCAGGACCTCAATCTCCTTCCTAAACTGAGGGGCCCAGAACTGGACACAGTACTCGAGGTGTGGCCTCACCAGGGCTGAGTACAGGGGCAAGCAGATGGAGCAGCAGATCCCCCCATAGTGTCCACACTTGGTGTGGCTGGTGGAGGGACAGAATCATGGTAACCCTGGGAACTCAGGGTTGGAAGCAAGGTGCTGAGCCTGAAATGGGAGCAATCAAACCCACAGAAACTGGCATCACACCCAGGACAGACATAAAGCAGCTCTAAGTAGAATGTATGTAAGTACCAAAGGCTTCTTCCAATGGGCTGGAGATATCCTGCTCCTCTCCCCAGGCCAGGGTCTTTCCAAGGATTCCAGGAAGGCACTGTGTTTCTAGCCTGAATTAACTCCAAGACATCTATATTAGTCATTTTGTTTGTTTGTTTCTCTAGGGCCTGAATACTGTAGGGCTTTACCTCCCTTGAAATCTCAGAGGAAGGCTCAAATAGAGTTTTTTAGCTGCCTGCATGCCAAGGATAAGAAAGCTAAAAAATCCCAGAATCCCAGCAGGTCCTTGGACTCGCCTGCCTGTAAGCATCACCTTGCAGCTGGGTCCCTTGGTGCACAGACCTCGCTGGCCTGAAAATTGCCAGGGCCTTTGTAGCCAGCAGCTTTGCAGACCTGGTGAGGTGACACTCCAGGGTGACTTTGCAGAGCAGGATGATCCCATAGGCTAAGTACTGAAATGGAGCAGAGAGCATAATCTGTTTTAATGGATCCTTCTGCTGCTGCAAATAACTCCCTGCTTTGGGTTCCTTTTGCTGCCGGCGTGATTAGTCAGCAATTGACAGGGCAGGGGGCCTCGGTGGGGAGTCTGTAGCTAGCTAAGAATATGAGCCAAACAAACATTATTTTCCAGCTTATTGGGAGAAAAACCTGCAGAGAGCAGAAAGTTTCTCTCTTGCTGTTTCCCTGGGTAGGGGTGCAGTCTCGGAGGCGATGAGACAAACACTTTAGGAAGGCTGATAGCATTGGAGTGCAGAATAAACAAGGAAATGCTACTGGATCCCAAGGCACAGGATAAAAAAAAAAAAAAAAAAAGACCTGCTAAAGACAGCTCAGATTAAAAAAAAAAAGAAATCTTTCTGAAGCATGTGAAGTCACTAAAACAAGTGTCTGAAACGATAACACAAATGGTTCTCGCCTCCTTCCACCTGAAAGAATCAGGCATGTTCACAAAATGCTTCTTCAGTGTTTGCCTTTGAATAATGCAACAAAATATAATGGTCAGTAAAGTTAAACCATTAAGAGTAAATCAGTTCTGTTTCCATTGGAAAGCAGCCTGGATTACCCTGTAACACTGAAGCCATCTGTATAATTCCCACATAGATTTCTCTTCTCCGTGGCACTGAACATACAGAATCAGCGAGTGCCTTTGAGTGCTCTCCCAGCCACATGGAGAAAATAGATAAAAGCCCTTTGGGCCTCCTGGATGCCTGTGTGCAGCCTCACCTGTGTGACACCTGGCTGTGCCCAGCACAGAAATAAGCACGAGCAAGCTGGGCAGCCAGCTGAATCAGCAGATTTGCTGCAGAGGGAAAAAACACTGCCTGGAAGCAGTGACCTGCCTCTTTTCTGCAATGCACTGGTGTGTAGCATCCCAACAGGAGCAGCTTTGCTTTGTGCCAAGCACCTCTGAGACAGAGGACACTGTGCCCAATTTGGTGGAAATAAAAAGCAACTTCCTCTTTTGTTATTTGTTGCTCTTGTGGAAACTCCGCTTCCCCTGGTCCACTGCAAAATGCTGTTTTTCACTGTTTAAACAGCTACAATTTCAGATTGCTTTTTCAAGAGGAAATCCCTGGTTAGGTGCCTCGGAAGGCACAGCAGCTTCTTCACTTCACCTGACGTTTCACTGAGTTGACCTTGCCCTGTCCAGGCAAAGGCACAGCCCTGGGTCCCTCTGAGACTGCCCATGGCACTTGTGGTGGCTTGAAAACCCACTGGCTCCATTTTCTCAGTCAAGCCAAATGGCTGAGCAGCACATGGCAGTTTCTGTGCCCCTCCTTTAATTAGACACTCTAAGAAGTGAGAACAGCATCAAATAAGGTGAGGTCCCTCTATTAATAACTAGCGAGTGACTGCATGTTTAGATAGTTTTAAAAAAATACGAACAAAAACTTGAGAGCTTAAGGTAGGGTACCAAAAAAACCCACCCCTTTATCTTTCTGCTTCCTTATGGCAGGGAGTGAATCCACTTCACTCAAGTCTCAGAGCTGTGCCAAAGCTCTCTGTAGCCTTTGCATTCAGCATTGCTGCAACCACTCACAGCATAAGCAGAGCAGACCCCGACAGTCATCACCTGCAACCATGTCCCACAGAAAAACAGTGTTCCTGTCAGTCAGACAGGACATGGTACTGAAGCTCTGTGAGCCCACCTTGCCCACAAAGCAGCTTGCAGAAGAACAGGGGTCCTGTTTTTTCCAGAGTGTTTTCTCTGTTGTGGGTGGGTGTGGGAGCTGCTGCTGCCCCTGCTGAGGCTCAGCTCCAGGGGCTGCCCCAGAGCTGCAGCCCCAGTGTCCTGCAGAAAGCCACAAATGTCAGCAGAAGATGATGAAGCATGAATTCAAAGGTTAGTCTATTTTTTTTTCCCCCAAGCTCTAAAGGAGGGAATCACTACCTTCTGAGATAGATAGCATCATTAATCAGGCACTGAGAGTTCAGTCCCTTGGACGGTGCCAAATCATCTGGACTTTCATCTTCCCAGCCTTGCATAGAAGACAAATCCAGGCCTGCTAGTGCTTGGAAAGAGAGGCAGGGTGGGGAGAAAGTTATTAGGGAGAAATTTTTGAAGCATAAACAAAATTTCAGTGGAAGGTTGTTCCTGCCATGAAACGATTATAAATGAGATGATCAGCCACAAAGAAAACTCTTTTTTGTAGCTTTAGCAAAATGATGCTTCTCTTTCAATGGCAGAAGTAAAATATTTAAAGGGAGAAGGAGAGGATTTCTTTAAAAATTCCAGATATTTTAATTAATGCCGATGGCATTAAAATATTATGGCTTGAGATACTTATGAAAAGTCTCCTTTTTTCATTAAATTTCCCAGACCCAACATAATTAGAATTCTT
This sequence comes from Calypte anna, assembly GCF_003957555.1. Lineage (NCBI taxonomy): Eukaryota > Metazoa > Chordata > Aves > Apodiformes > Trochilidae > Calypte > Calypte anna. Next base: position 24,376,295 of record NC_044254.1, on the reverse strand, counting down.
AACATTCGTGATCTCTCAGCATTGGCTTCCAAAATTAATGGTCTGAGTAATTTCTTACAGCAGATGAACTGAATTTCAAAATAAATGTATTGCAGTAGTAAACATGGGCATTCAGAGGCAACTTTTGAGAAGGAAAACGTCCTCCATTTTCTCCTTCCTGGATTTCTGTATTCAAAAGACTTGATGAAAGATTGTAAAATCCTGTGCTCAAAATTTAGGGAATCCATGAACAGAAGCTGCCTGCATGCAAATCATGCTGAGGTTTTAGTGCCATGTGTTCTTTCTGCCACACTTGGTATGAGAGAGGGAGAGGGTGAATTAGGAGGGCAGCTTTGTAAGGGATGCTGCTTTCTGCAGGTCCCTGCTTTGTGTGTTGTGGAAGTTGGGAGGGCTGTACTGAATACAGCTGTGCATGGGATGCTGTCCTGGTTCAGCCATCTGAATGGGGTCTGCAGATCTCTGTTCTGCCAAAAGTCTGGGGAGGTTGTTTAACCCAGATGTTTGCATTTGGTTGCTAAATGTGCACCGTTCATTTTGGCATCTGATTTCCAGAATGCAGAGCACTTCAGCTGCAGCTCCTGCTGGGGGGCTGTGACCCCTGGAATAGCCACATTGAGCTCTACTCTGAGCTAGGAGCTGTAAAACCTGCCCTTTCCAACCAGACAAGAGCAGCTTTTTCTGAGAGCCTCCTGCCAGAGTGATGGAATCCCATTCCTGGTCCTGGAAACCCGGCAGCTCTGGTGGGTGCAAATCATTCTGCCTGTACCCTGCATCTCATCCTTGTTCCTGTCCTGTCTTTTCTCACCCTGTCTCTTTTCCAGTGTCAGTTTTGTCTCTTTGGGTTTATTTCCCAAGATTCAGTCCCCTTCTCTGTTCAGCACTGGGCTTCCCACACCTTCAGTGCTGCCCACTCCCACCATCTTCACCCAGCCCATCCATCAGACTTCTCTAAATGTCTCTTTATTTCTTTATGGCTGAAATTCCTCCAGGATCTTGGCCCAAGTCTCCTTCCTGTGCCAGTGTGGTTGAATTTGTTCCCCTCATGGTCTTGGTGCCAGAACACAGGGACACTTTGCACCCAGAGGGTAGTGATGAGGAGATCTGACCACAGGTGGTATCTTGCTCCAGTACTTTAGCCAAGCATTGACACAGACCCAGAAACTTGTGGGGAGTGCTGATAAGGGAATGGGCTGCTTCATGCTGATGGGGCAGCAGGATGGGGTTACCCTGTTTTGGACAAGCTGAAGGGCAAGATGAGCCCAGCAGGATAATACCCTCAGAGTGTTTAGGATTCCCACAGAATCACCGAATCATCTGGGTTGGAAAGGACCTCTGAGATCAACTCCAACCCTTTATCCACTGCCACTGTGGTTCCCAGACCATGGCACTGAGTGCCACATTCAGTCTCTTTTTAAAAACCTCCAGGGATGGAGAATCCACTACTTCCCTGGGCAGCCCATTCCAATGCCTGATCACCCTCTCTGAAAAGAATTTCTTCCTAATATCCAACCTAAACCTCCCCTGGCAGAGCTTAAGCCCATGCCCTCTTGTCTTACTGGGAGAAGAGCCCGACCCCCCCCGGCTCCAACCTCCTTTCAGGGAGTTTTAGAGAGTGATGAGGTCTCCCCTGAGCCTCCTCTTCTCCAGACTGAACACACCCAGCTCCCTCAGCCCTTCCTCACAGGACTTGTGCTGGATCCCTTCACATCCCCCTTGCTCTTCTCTGGCCAAAGAAAAGCCTTTGCTGAGGAAGTCACTTGGCCACACTTGCATAGATTTTCACAGCAGTAATGAAAAGACAAATCCTTAATGCAAAGGTCACAAGTCAACTAAATTTTGACTCCCCTATCCCACCCGTGAGGAGCCGTGGTGCATCTTAAAGAAGAGGATGTCAGTTCTTTTTCTCTTTTACCATCACAAAACAGCACATTGTTCCCTGGCCTTGCCCTTGGGAATCGCTATATTGTTTTGGCTGAAGCTTTCCAGAAAAATTCAGTCTGAGGCAGATGTCCAGGATGGAAAATGACAAGTTACTGGTCAAAATATGACAGTTATAAGCAGCTGAAAGTAGAATCTTGTAATTGGAAATGTCAGATGGTCTTGACAACAGGCAGTGCAACCAACCTCAGGAACTTTGCTCCGGATTTTGTGTGTAGGTAAAAGCAGTGCAGGCCCTTCCTGTAGTCTCAGTAATTTCATAGATGGCACAAAAAACGAGCAGCAAAGTTTACTGGGTGTTAAAGCATGGCATGAACTGCACTTCTGCTGCTGACAGCTTTGTCATCTATTTGGACACAAGCTGGAGAAGTGCCACGCTGGCTTAGCCCAACCCTGCTGCTTCCTCCCAGCCCTGAGCTCTGGGGAAGGTTCTGAAAACAGAGCAAGGTCTGGGGGTCCATCCACACCTGAGCTTCCCTCTAGCTACTGCTTTCTGGGTGGGGTTGGACTCCCCAGCATTTGAGTCATTAAACTGAAGATTTCCAGGGTGGAAAGTGAAGATTTTGAGGTGTCAGATTTATGCCACGCAGCCCCTGTGAGCACTGTTCCTGCCCTCAGCATCGTGTGGTGGGTGTGTTGAAAGTGCTCTACATCTTTATCCTCTTCTTGGTCTGATATGAGTGCAGTGACTGGGTTTGATTCTTACACCTCTCTGTCAGTTTTATTACTCAGCCATTTGATTTCAGCTGAGGAAAACTTCAGAAGGCTCCAGTTGCTGCTTGCACTTGAACCAGCTGGTCACTACCTGCCTCTCAGACACCTTCCCAGGAGAGAAATTCACCTTCCCCTGGTGCAGGGGCAACCATCCGGCCCTGTAGTCAGTCACTGCAGTTTCATTAAGTTTTATATTTAACTTTCCCTTAGCACCTGGGACCAGAAGGAGTGTGTTAGTGTCTCGGAGCTGGAACACTACATTGAATTACCTTGTTGGTTTATCTGGTCATAATAGCAAGAGAGATCCCAGTGCTACAGTTAAGAGTCTGTCAGCATTTCCATTATAAACCTCTTATTCTCAAGAGGTTTTAACTTAGCTGTAAAAATCTGTTCCATTGCACAAACTTAGTTTATAACATGGCATAGAACAATATTTTATTTTTTAATACTGAAAATACACACACACACAGTCAGTTCGTATTGAAATATATATGGGTAGCCAAAGATATACTGGCTTTAGGCAGTTAACAACCTGTCCAGCATCTTCTTTTCTTTTTAATTTAGCTGACATGGTATTATTCTGGCTATTTTGATAGATAGGACACCATGGTTTGACAATCTCTTCCATTACTGGGAGATGAACTCCTCTAATATATGTTAATATGATTATTCACAAGTGCAGCAGAGTCACACTGTGGAGGAAACATAAGAGGTCTGGCACAAAGGCTGCTTGACCTCCTTTCCTTTTTATTCTACACACTCATTCAAGGACACTTTGCTCATGCTCTGAAAAAGCAAAGCAAAAGCTTTGACCAGCTGCTTGGCAGGAAGGACCTGGCAAATGCGTCATCATGGTTCTCTCTAGCATGGTCTGCAGGGCAAGAAGGCACCAGCAACCCAGGAGCAGTCCCCTCCAGGGACCCTTCCCCTGCCTGAACTGGTGACCCAAGTCACCTTTCCTGCCTACCACATCCTCAGTCTACTGGGCAGGTGGGAGAAATGCAGAGGAGAAGCAGCAGCTACAGGCTGGGGCTTTCCAGCTCTCATCTGTTTTTTGTTTGTTTGCTTATCTGCTTTGTTTTGTTTGTTTATTTGTTTTGTTTGTTGTTTGGTTTTCTTTAACCAAATGTTTCTTGATTTCCAAGCAGAAGGAGCTGGGTCAATGTCCTTCAGAGGAACAGGGGCTGTTTTCCTCACTTAAATATCCATCCAAGGAATAATGTCTTTGGATGAGAGGGTTTGAACTCACTGACAAAAAGCACCATTCCCATTTGGTGCACATGGCCAGACAGGAGGGCAGCTGCAGTGTCCCTGCAAGGCACATGGAGTTATTTCTGAGGTTCTCCTTTTCTACAGACACAGGTTACCCAGGAAGGAAGCTCCTTCTCCCACAGCCTCCTGCCCTCCTGAGAAGAGGTGAAGCTTGCAGGACACTGGGCAGGATGAGCCATGAAGAGAGCCTGCACAGTGAGTGTCAAATCAAACATACCCTGTAGAAATTTCTCCTTTTTTCCTGTACAGATTGTTCTATCTGTTTAAGAAAAATATTTTTTCTTTTTTCCCCAGCCTCTCTGACTTTTGAAAACTCATGGCGAGGTGGTTCATGCCACAGAGACCCAGAAACGCTCCCTTTTTCCTGGTGAGGCTGCACTGGTGCTACAAGGACTTTGAGAACACTCTGTTTGATAGGCTGCCTGGCTGCTTTTGCTTTTCACCACAGCCATGTCGTGTGTTCTTTTGTTTCTGCCCTCTCCTTGGTGATGCTGCTGAATTTCAGACCTGGGGTGCTCCAGCCACTGCTCGGTGTGGTGAAGCAGCCTGGGGCTGTGTTTGCTCTAGGTGGCTTCCAAGTGGATTCAGGATTTTCTTGCTCACAGCTTTCCTACCTCTTCTTCCAAGATCTACTTCTCTTTGGACTCCCTTCCCATGCACACACTGTTACCCTTTTGACAAGGCTCATTTTTCAGGACAGAGATTCTATTTCTCATAAAAATGCTGGCAAAGATAAGGGCCATACAGGTCTGTGGGCCAACTGATAGAAATTAATCTAAATCTCCCACTGACAGGTTTCCATTGATAGCCAAGGCTATGCAGGCAGGGCTGCAAGCCCATGATTCAGCAACTTTAACTGATTAACCAAGTAACTTGATTTTTTATGCATGCAAGGGTGCCCAAGGCAGCTGTGTTAAGTCAGCTTCTAGTCAGAGTGTTAGCAGTGCTGGGGATGTCAAAGGGTTTTGTGATATTGATATAAATATATATATATATCTGCCTAGTTTCCCGATTAGGTTGTGGTTTTAAATAGTCCTCAGCAGCATTTGCTCAGTTGAATAAAATCCTTCTCTGCAAATTTCCATGCACGTTTTACCTCTGATGCTGCATTTCTTCATTACAGATCCACTTTATCTGAGTTAAACATGTACCAGGCCCCTTAGCATAAATTATACTCCATGTGTGTGTACTAAGAATAATTCCCAGGTGTGTGAGGGGATAAGTGCATGTTAAAAAAATGCATGTGTCTCAGAAAAGGTTTAGGAAATATTTTAACATTTAAAAAAAAAAACAAAAAAACCTGGTAAAAGCTGTAGAGAACACTAACTCAGAGAAATTTTTTGATGGGGCACAGGAGTCATTTGTTTCCTTCATAACCTCATGGTTTTGGGGATGCACAAGTAGAATTCCAGATGCTGATGGGCTTGGTAGCATTGTAAGGGTGTGTTTTGAGACAGTGTGTTTAGAGCTCTTTTTCTTTTATTGATAAAATGTAGTAAACTGAGAAGCTCTCAGCATATTTTTCCTGGTACCCTGCTTGAAAAAAAAAAAAGAAAAAGAAAAAAAAGGTATCTATATTTCAGGGATCACTGGCATATGGCTTCAGTCATCCTAATGCTGCAAAAGACAACTTTTTTTTGAGGTCTACAGCTGGTGAGAGTGAGAGGAGCAGTTCCTGAGCTCATTTACAGCCCAGGGCTACCAGCAAATGCTCAGCATCCTCTGCTGTCCTGAGGGTTAACTGGGAAAGCAGGGGATGCACCCACCCACCCAGCCCTGCTCTCAGTCTGCTCCTTACATGTAACCAGGCATTTTAGTAGCATTTATTAGTCCAAGAGACTTGATTGCCTTTCTTGGCTATGAGAATTCATAGCCATCTCCTTGGTGCAGGAGATGAGGAGACAGGATGTGGTGGTGTAAAATCAAGAAGCAGGTTTCAGATCAGTATGCCAGAAAAAAATGAGAAGGCAAAATTAGGAAATGAATGCTTGGCTTGAGGGGAGTCAAAAGGATAGAGATATTTGTGTTTGTTAAGAGTTTTTTCATGGCAGCAGTAGTTGTTGATGTTTATTTTTCCTCGCTTCACTGGAACAGTGTTTGTTAATAATTCTAATAATAAAACATCCACAACAGTTGCCAGATTTGCCAATTATTTTCAAAACTGTAGCTAAATGAAATATTTTATAAAAAGGAATTTCCTGTGGCTTTTTGTTGTCATTCTTGTTTGTTTATTTGTTTGTTTTTTCCCTAGATGTAGAAGACCAGGCATAACATGTTGGGAGCACTTCCACAAGTGACTTTGCTCTGAGTTGGAGAAGAGTGCAAACACATTTTGCACAATTTGCATTATGAGCTGCAACAATTACTGCAAGTACAAAAAAACCCAAAACAAAACAACACCACAAAAACCCAACCCTGCGAGAGCTGACTCACAGATGGACAAATTTGTTATTGTTTTCATGATCTTTTGCAATGTGTTTGCAGGTTTCCACAGCCTTGTTTAAATTCAAGCAAGGACCTTTTTGCACCAACTTTGCAGGATTTCATTTGTTGAGTTGTACATTTAATTCTCCACAGCAGATGGTTATGTGTGGGTGTGCTGCTGTATATTTGCAACAGATTCCCTATCCTACAAAATTAATTAAGAGTCTCATGTGCTGATTTAAAATCAGAATTGTATTGTTTGTAAAAAGCTAATTCTTGCATATCATTTTGTCGGGACCTGTGCAGTTCCGAGGAGATGTAAGAGAAGAAAAGTCTAAGTGCTGCTTTAAAGCAAATGGCTCGTGGCAGCTCTAGTCAGTCCTGATGCTCAGACTGAAGAGCTAATGATCTTGTGTGTTTAAAAGTCACTTAAACAAAATTAAGTATTTTGGGCCTCAGTGTCAGGTTCCCCAGATGTTGCTAAGAAGGATGCTGGGTGCTTCAGTGGGCTCCGTGACACACAGCACAGGCAAGGGCTGTGAATTAAGCCCTTTTTGCCTTGGTGGGTTTCTTTCCTTGTCAAGGATTTATTTTTTAATGTTTGCTTCTTCAGTGGCACGGCTTATGTTAATTTCCAAAGTTCAGGGGATTTATTTTTTTTTTTTCTGTCATCCTAATTTGATAAAGAGTCTTAGGTCTTAATGAAAGCAGGCACTGCTGGCTTGCAGCTGTACCTCGGCCATGTGGTCACCCCAGGCTGGGTCTCTCTCAGACAAGAAAGAGAAACATGAGGCTGAGTGGAGAATTTCAGCAGGGATCAGGCATGTGCAGCCTCACCAGCCCCGTGTCATTGACCACTGGTGTGGCATAGAAAATGGGGCTTTGTCTAGGATGGGTCCCATGTGTCACACCAATGACACATTAGTGCCACTGGGAGAGGGGGGAAGCCAGGGCCCTAATGGTTAGGGTGTGAAGCAGGGGTCCAGGATAGATAAAATAAGGCCACAGATGGCTGTCTGCCTGCTCCTCCTGCCCTAGTGATGGTTACTGGGCTGCTGTGAGACAGGGGGTGTTCAAGCAGAAATGAAATTTTAGAAACTGCAGTGGGGTGCTGTGGGTCTGGTAAGACAAAGCCTGGACCGAGGGTCCCGAAATGTTCTGTCCCTGTGCCTCTTGGGGTGTTAACTTGGTAAAATCTGTCCTTTTTGTACTTCAGACCTTAGAGCAAGGCTGGGTGGGCAGGAACACCCTGTGGCACTTGGGGCCTCGGTGAGTGTGTGGGGCTGGAGGAGAAGGGCTGGGAGAGGAGACTGGCACCTGAGGTGGGGGATGCTCAAGGTTGGTGGCTGAAGTGTTTGAGGACAAGACACTTGGTGACAGAACCCACAGATCCCCAGTGTGCAATGCTGGCTGCTTCTGCCCTCGATGGTCCCAATGCTCCCTCGTGACATCGCTTTGTTGTGTGTCTGGGGGAAACACGAACCAGCCTTGGGTTGTTTGCCTGTGCCTAAGTAGCAGTAGTTGGGTCATGATTGCTGACAGCTACATTGCCCAGTGTTAGAAGCCTGCAGGCTTATTGTGAAACAGATAGGATAGACTAGGATTTTTTTTTTTCTTTTTTCTGCTGCATAAGAAATAATTTGCAGCTCTGACAGTTATAATCTGAATGCGAGTGAAAAGGGAGTATTTTGTCCTTTAAAGTATGCTGGACCAGTGTTAGTATTTAAAAATACCAGTGATACCTTAAGGGATTGGCAGACAAAACTTCAAACATTTTCTAAAAGCAGCTGATTTATTTTTTTTGTGTGTACCAACATCCCTATATCCCATTATTTCTGCTGAGTTTCAGGAAATTGCTAACCTGATAGTGAGAAAGAACTGGTCTTGATTCTTGTCTTCAGTTGTGGGAAGGTCAAATTTGCCTTTGTAGGAGCTGTCCTTTTTTTGTCATCTGCTCTCCTACAGCACTTGCTAATGCTCATCCTTGGTATATTTACAGGACTCAAGCTTCCTGTAGGGCAGCTTTGAGGTTTGTGGGAACAGAAACACTTTTAGCTCAGGCAGGCTCTTTGTAGGCTAACTTTCCATCCTCCCCATCATCCCAATAGCCTTACTGTTCTCAATCCCATTGAATTTCTTGATCACACCAGAAAGACACAGTGTTTCTGTGCCTGTTGGGCCTGTGTACATGTTCTGCTTGCTGAAGGTAACACCCTGATGCAGCTAGGATGAAAGCAATTTCCTTAGCATGGTCCCAGCAGGCTGGACTGCAGCAATAACCAGGAGCATCCCACCAGGATGTGAGAGTCTCTGTGAGTGGATGCTGCTTTCTGTTTCCATCCTGCAGAAGTTCCTGTTTGCCTCCAAGGTGGTTTTTTCCCCCTTATGAATTTCTGAAGCTTGACTGGATTAGCTCCATCACAGCTTCAGGGTTTAAGAAGTCAAGGTATTTTTAGAAGCAAGATGCTGGATTAGCCTGAGATGTCATCGCTTTCATAAAATTATGCTGGATTTGATTGCCTTTCTTTTTTGCTCTCTGTACAGTGAATTACTTCTGTGCAGTGAGCTGTCTGCAGGATCTCCAGGGAAGGGAGCAAATCTCTTTTGTCATCACATACTGACCTGATGTTACTTCATCTATCTCCAGTCATGTCAGGGAGATGTGTAAGTTAAGAGCTCCACCTGGCTCCTCCTCCAGGTGATGGAGAAAAGGGTTCCCCAGGGCCCCTTCCAGGTGTGCCTCTCCCCATCCATTAGCCTGAGGATGATCCAGGTACCCAGGCAGCAGCATCTGCTGAGTGTGGTGCATCCAGACCCCCCCCCCTGCCCAAGCCTCCCCATGGAAACCACTCATGGCACTGGAGTATTTGTGTTGGGTAGCTCCAAATTCAGTGTGATTGGGTAAACTGACTTCCCACATTTAGGAGTAGCACAGATTTAGGAGCAGCTCACCAGTATCTTGATTGTACCAAGCATAATTTTTAACATCCATTCCCCTCTCCCTTCATTCAAAGCCCATTACTGCACCCAAGGTAGGCTGGAGTATAAAGTGAATGCACTTGGAACACCCTCCCTTCCCCTCCCCCCAGGTGATTTTCCATTTATGCAGGAGGCTTGCTAATTGCAGAAAGAGTGATTACCCTTTCAGGAAAGAAATATAAAATTTGATTACTTTGAATGAGTGTTAGTGAAATTTGGTTCTGCTCCCAGCTGGGCAGAAATTGTGTTTCAGGAAGGTTTTTAAGAAATGCTCACCCAGGATCAGTGTAGTGAACCCAGGGCCTCTCTGTGACTACTTTTATGCAGCAAAGGTGAACAATACTCTCAAAAAGGGGACGGGTAAGAGCCTTAAAACTGGCAGAGTCCTTTCTCTCATGTTACTTTTGTATTTGAGCTTTCATACAGCTCACTCATGTGAGCTGGAAGGAATAAACAGGTACCTTACACTGGTGAGATGTAGATCAGTAGCCAACCTTTCAGTGGAGGTGGGGAAAAAATAGATCAGTATGGGTCAAAATCAGCCTCTCTGGAGTAAACAGCAAAATGGCAGCAAGTGGCAGTCATGTCTGGTGTAAGAGCATCCAGATTGGACAGTGATTTCCATCTCATCACTGTTTTGACAGTGCAAGGTACAAGAAAGGACAGGAAAAAAACCTAGGCAATGAACCTAACACTAGTTAGTGTTATTTTTTAACTAACATTTACTATAGTTCTCTTAAATAGAGTGCATTTTTGTTTTTTAAATGGGCTGCTGCATGTTACAGTGTTGTGAAGTGCACATATATATATGTATATCAAAAGTGGGTGTATATACATATATATAGATAGATGGAAAGATGAAGTTTTTCAGAGAAGTCTTCAAACAAAGTAATAATTTGTGTATTTTACTATGGCATGGTCATGTTGGTTTAAAGATGAATCAAACAAGCTGTAACTTTAAAACCAAACTCATTCTGTGGCCTGAAATTAATTATTATAACCGACATGGTAACTTAATCTCACAAAAACACGAGTTTATTAGTAGGTGAAGGGGCTGAAGAACCACACTGTCCATCCAGCCCTCTGATATAGTTTTCCTAATCTCAGTTACGAAAGTCAATGCTGCAGTTTTACAAGGTACATATTCTCAATTAGTGAATGTTACAGAACATAAACATGGAAGTGAATATTTGTATTAATGGGATTCAAACAAGTCAACTGAAAGAAATACCAACTCTAGTTATAACACATGGTGAAGAGAATCAAATTTGGAATGTGATCATATATACTGTTGTACAGCAGACAATATGTACACTGTTTCATATTGCATGACATTCATAGCATATTCATAGAAAAGTCAAACTAAATGATGGCTTAAAAACTGTATTAACGTTGAAATTTGCTCGCTACTTTTGTTCAGTGTTGATATTGACTGAGTTAATAGTTTCATTGTGTAAAAATACTGTATATAGTAGAAATCCTTCAGTATCTTCCACATTCAAATAAATAAAGTTACAGTTACAGTTTCATATTTGGTGTTTGACATGTTACATTAAATGGCCCATCCTTTCTAGCCTTCAGAAGGAAAAACAAAATGAATATGCTCAGTCTGGTTTGACTAGCACATTTCTCTCAAAGACCTTGCTTCTGAAATCAGAGTCTTTACATCTACCTCGTTTGAGGTGTGGCTGGGATTACTAAAACATCTGAACACAGTTAAAAAGGTGGAAAGTCCATAGCCATTCTACACACTTTCATTTATTGTCTGGACAATTAAAGTACAAATAATTCAAACACAACAAGGTTATGAAAAAAACATTTACAATACTTTCCCTCAGAAATGATCTAAACTAGCAAGGTTAACATGAAGTCATTCATTATAACTAAAGTATACAACTGCCTGGTCCTAAGAAAGATTCTTTTAAATTATTATTATTATTCAGATAGTAAAACACATCGTAGAGAAAAGATTCTGACATGCCTTCCCCACTAATGCTTAGCAAATGCATCAAAACTTTCCCAGCAAACTGCGCTCATTCATAGCAGATGATGTATAAAGGTTTCCCTGAACATTGAATGAGTGTTCCTTTAAACTAAAATCTAACATTGTTAAAAGTAAAAAACTGATAAAATTATGATGCAGCCTTTGCTTTAGTTATTTGTCTACTACAAAAGTTTGCCTCTTCAGTGTGAAAAAACAATACTTAGTCTACATGCAGTTAGTGGGTATAGCATGGAAAAAATGCACAAAATAAGCACAAGTTATAAATAACCATAACGTTTTATTACCATTAAGACTAAACTTGTATTGAAAAGATTTTATATAACAAGACAAGAAAAGCAATAGCAAATTTAACTATCAACTAGATTATGCATAGCGAGTAACTGTTTCTAGTACTCAGGGAAGAGCATGACCCTTTTTTGTTTTAAATATATAACCGTACAAAGCACAAACATACTAAAATGATCAGTGCACTGGACATGGGAGAGCACCCCCTCAGTCATTTTGTTCCCTTAGCTCTGTTTTCCCCAATCTGAATTACATTAAAATAAAGACCCAGTTGTTTTCTTTTCTACTGTGCAGTAAGAAAAAATATTCACAACAAACATGACAATATATCAAACAATATTTCTACACAAGTTACCTTGATACCTCTGTCACTTAAGTATCATAAGAAAACATTTTAAGACATATACAAACAAAACTAGCAAAGTGTTACAACTTATAATAAATTAACCAAAAGAAAAAATAACTTTATATATATATATATTTATATTATATATACACATACACACACAACAAAATGACACAATAATATGCTTCTTCCCATAGTTTAAGTAAACAAATAAGTAGACTAGCCAAACTAGCTATATTTGATTTTGGCCATATGCATCACATCGGCAATTAAATAAATAAGTGTTTCAAGCAACATAAACAGTGTTCCAAATGTGCCAACACAGCCCAATTATATTAGCTTGGGCTATAAAGTGAATTTGAAAATTCTTAACAAATTTAAAGCAAATGTATTTTTTCTAAACACATTACATTTAACTATGATACTAAGATATGTAAATAATTTTGTAGCACCTACTGCTCAAACCAAGGAAGTTTTTGATCAAAAAATTAATTTTTTTAACTTTTGTTCTGCTGATATCCCATACTGATGACTTAAAGAAAAACCGTCTTGCAACTCATCTCCTTGCTTTTGGGTTTTGACTGTGGGTAACTGCGTGCCTGGGAAGAACACTCTCCCGTACTGTATTTAATATTTTTATTACATGCTATGAAAAGATACGAAGATCATCTGTTTGTAGCCCATCCTTCAAAAAACAATCTACTAATCCAGTTTAAAACACACATCTTGATCTCTAAAAAGTTACCAGTGCAGTATGAACATGACAAAGTTGTCAATTTCCCCTAAATTAGCCAGTCAAAATATTTTTTTCTCAAATCCAGATTCTCTTGTAAAAATTCTTTATATTTTATAAAAATAGATTTTTCTTGAAACCCATTTTCAGCAAAGAGACCACCTCTTTGGCAACATTGTTAATGTTATTTAAATTGTTATGTCATCAGGTATCCCCCTATAACCCCATTCCCTAACAGAAGACTGTTTAGTTCACATGATACAAAAGAAAAAAGGAAAAATAAAAAAAGTTGCAAAATTATGTTGTTCCTTTTGCAATTTTTATTGTTCCTCTTTAATTTATGTGGGGGGTTTACCAATCTAATTCGATCAATGTTTTGAAAAAAGAAAAAAAAAAGAAAACATGTTTTTCTTGCTTTTAATCCCATTAGTTTGTAAAAATTGTTTTTGTTTTATTATTTTTTTCAAATGAGTGAATGGTCATCTTAAAAAGACCCACCTTCAAGGAAGGTAGTAAAACTAGCTGGCCGGGTAAAAATCCCTGCACATTGTTATCTATGTATATTATATTCAACAACGACAGCTATGAAAGAACATTCAATGCATCAAAGGTTTTTTTTTTGTTTTTTTTTTTTTTGTTTTTTTTCTAAGCATTATAAAATCCTTTCCTGTTCCTCACAGGATATCCAATGTTTTAATACTTAGGCAACACTGGCTTATAAAGTCCATGGTTGAATATAAGCCTTGAAGAGTTTGTTTTGTTTTTGTTTTTGTTTTTTGTTTTTTTTTTTTTTGTTTTGTTTTGTTTTTTGTTTTGTTCGTATATATATTTATATATATATATTTTAGTAAGTAAGGATATGAAATTCAGGATTTGTGGGTTTTATTGGTTTTAAAGGAAACTTGCAATACTCTGTCTCCTAAACGGTATCCATTAAGGCTGGCAATCGCCATGGCAGCTTCGTCGTAGTTGGTCATGGTGACAAAGCCAAATCCCTTGCACTTGTTGGTGTTGAAATCACGGATCACCTTGACATTATTGACTGCTCCAAAGGGACCAAACAACTGCCACAGCACGCTCTCATCCGAGTCGGGTGACAAGTTGTAGACGAAGATGCACCATCCAGTCCCAGTGTGACCAGGGATATTCATTCCGACCAGGCTCGTCATACCATCAATTGTGATTGGAGAAAACCTACCGAGTAAAAAGAGGGGTCTATTCTAAATATATCTCTTGGTGTAAGCTGCACGGAACCAAGACTTGAAAAAATAAGTAAGCTGAGGGTTAAATGAAGCTTCTTGATCCTATCCCTGGAAGATGAGCACAACCTCGGTCTCTAATTCCTACTGAAGTGGAGGGCCGCTCGACTAAAAAAACAAACCAGACCAAATCTGGATAAATCCCTTCAAGTATAAGCCCTACTTAAATGTATCCAAAGATCTAATAAAAGAAATGCTTAAGGACGATGCAAGTCAAAAAGGCCTGAACATGCTGCTATCAATAACAGCTTGTCTAAAGAGGCCTGGAGGAATTTGCCACTTAGTCCCATCACTAAAATAATACAGTTTCAGGGCAATGGAGATCTAATGCTTTCCTTTTTTACTAGTTTGCAGTGAAAAAACACCGAACTTCAAGACTTATTTTACAGGATTAGGATGAAATCCCATTGTCAGGATTCATCTGTAACAGTAGCCTCTTTAGCTAAAACTACTATTAGATTTTAAGAGATGCCTGGAAAGTGGTAGATTTTAATTGTCCTCCTAACACTGGGAAAAAAAAAATCTGGTTAAAAAAAAAAGTCCTCGTGCTAGCCACATATTGAAGATGATTTATACAGCAACTGTAGTACAAAACAGGGCATAAATTAATGAGCATGTCAACTAATACCTTCATACTGTGAGACTTCACATGAGTCCATGACAGGCTCTTAGGTCTTCAGATAGTCAGAGACAAGTAAGCTCCTAGAAATCTAAAAGAGTACCCTAACTTATCCCTCCATGGCCTTCTGGAATGTGTTTTTCCTAAAAGATCTGAATTGGGAAGCTAAACCAAGGCAGAGTGTTTGTGAGCACAGAACCACTGTAACTTAAAATACAGACTGGACAGGACCTACAGAGGTCACCTCATCATCCTCCTGCTTGAAGAAAGTTCACTTCTTGAATATGATCTGCTGCTCATGTCCTTGCAGAGAAAGTTTTGCAAGTCTCCAAGGATGGGAATTTGACTGCTGGAGCCTTTGCTCCAGGGCTCCACTACCCTCCCTGGGAATGATCTTTTCTTACACTCAGCCTCATTTCCCATTCTGCAACCTGCTGCTCTTGACTCTTGTCCTGTAGCAGCTGACCTCCAGGAAGAGCTCAGCTTGTCTTCCTAAAGCCTCTTCTCTTGTAGATAGCTGAAGACAGCAGTCAGGAGCTAAACTCTGCATTTGCCTTCCCTGAATTCCTCCACGTTCCTCCAGCTTGTCACAGTCTCCCCAGTGGCAGCCGTGGCCAGGAGCATGGTGACCGCCCCTGCTCCTGCACCGATGGAGTGTCACCCATTAATGCACGGAGGGCACATGGCAGCCTGTGACTCAGGTTATTAATGAAGATGTTAAGCAGTATCAGCCCTCAGGATCAACATCATTTTCCTTTCATCAGTTTGAAAAAAAAAAAAAAAAGAAAAGAAAAGAAAAGAAAAAACCTGACACGCTTTCTGAAGCTACACTTTGGGATATGTTTTAAAATAACAACTGCACGGAGAAAATGTCTTAATAAAAATCCAGTTTCACATGTACCTTCAGTATGATGAGTTTAAACATCAAAATGGAATAATTCCTCAAGATTTTTTTTTGAGTGATGACTGAGGGAGTGGAGGGGGAAGGGGACTGTTACAGAGTAAGCTCTTCCTCTCCAAAATATCTCCTTTAACACTTGTACTAGCTCCACACATATTTAGCAATCTCCACAATATTTTGCAGTGTACATTAAATAACCATAAAAGAAAACTACACACTTGGTAGCTGTTCACCATTCTGTTGACTCCTGATGGCACTTTATATGTATATTAAAGGCAAAAAGGCACTTTGAATATAAATCTTAAGCTGAGGAACATCACCAGGGTGTAGCTATGCTATAAAATGAGCAGTTCACAAATGCTCACAGCATGGGATCCTCAGACAGATACAGGTTTGCAAACAGTTTAAAAATACTGAAACTCACTTTTGCAAATCCTCCTCTCATCATTTTTTAGTTTCTCTCCTGCATAATAAAACTAGTAACATTATCAGGAGGGTTCAGCATGGCTCTAACACATGGTACTTCCCCTGTGTGAATTTGTAGATGAGGTGGCTTGGACTGAAAGCTTGCACAAGCCAACAGCTTCAACTCCTTTTGAATTTGGAAGATGAGACTTTGAGCCCATAGCTGACAAACACCAACAGTGCCAGTAACATCAGCAAGCCAGAAAACCTCCTCTTCTGCAGGGATTAGCATCAGGTACAACACTGATGCACACACTCACCCTGCACGGGATGTTACTGCAAACCTGTCCCGTGCAAAGCTGTGGAAGTCACACAGTATGGTATCAAGTTTTGCATTCTGAAGGAATGCTGCACTGATGTGAAGCATTAAAGTTTCATACAGCTCGCTGGAGAGTGGCTTTTCCCTGGAAACCTTTAGGAGCTGTGCAGCTTTCAACTATTTATGAACCACGAGCACGGGAGCCGCTGTAAATCCAAGGAGGCAGTGCAAGCATATTGACACAAATATAACATAACCTATTGCATAAGTAGCTTTGCTACTAGCAAGTGATCTGAAATTAGTGTCAAGATCTTTTTTCCACATCAGCACATTTTGTTTTCCATCAGTACCATGTAATTAACATGGGGAAAAAAAAACAAACCGACCTCCACTAGAAATACTTCAGATGCAGTTTCAGAAATTTTTCAGTGTTTTTTGTGACTGTAAGGACTGTGTCCTACGACTGTAAATAGAGGGTTTACTAATGCAAATTTAAGATGTGCTGGGAGGAGACAACTAATTTAAGGTGCCTACAAAAATCACTAGAAGAACTTGTGATTTAAGACTAACATTGCAGACTCTGAATGTTAAAAAGAGAGCAGATGTGTAAGCTAAGATGACAGGTAATTCTTTCCCTCTCTAGGTAATAGAAACAATAAACTTAGCCCTCACAGGTACAGACCAAACCCTGTCTGTGCTGCACCACATGCTGAATCCAATTCCACGGAAAGAAGCACCTGGGAAAACTGAACAAACTCATCCTTCTGACACTGCTCTGTACATAATACTTTTGAGGCTGAGAGTTTTGCCACATTTTCAGCAACGTATCAAGAAACAACCAGAGGGGAGATGCAAGAGAAGTGATTTAAGACAGTATCAGGTGGTAAGTTCTGACTCACCATATCAGCATGACCACTAAGGATATCACAAATTTAAGAGATTTTGTAATGAACACCACAAAAGCAGTGATTTTGGAAATTATACCACCTCTTTTTTTAACTATTACTTGTGATTGTATGGCAGCTGCTGTGGCAGCAGTAAAAACCAACGTAAACTGCCTACTGCTAGTATAAAGATATACTTACCCAACCACTCTACAGGGTGAGCTTTAAAAAAAAAAGCTCAAATAAATGTGCAATGTGGTGAGCAGAGCATTTCAGAAGATTAAGCAGCACTTTCTCATCTTAATTGTGGGAGATGGCTGGACACCTTATGGTAACATCAGGAATAAGACTACACCTTTGCTGTAAGGTTCACTTGCGCTGATGTGTGACATTAGAAGAAACACTAACAACACATCAACTCCTTTTAGGTATCAGATCAAACACTGAACATACTCATGAAACAGCGTAAGTGTTTACAAATCGGTTGAACTTTCACACACGCGTGCACACACACACACAAACACAGAGCTACTTGAAACAAAAAATCTCAAGCACTGAGAAAACGTCAAAGTATTAAACCTGTAAACAAAAGAAACTTAGGGCTGATTAAGGTGCACACAGCTATATTCTCAAGTCAAACTTGTGAAGCCAGATGTAGCAGAAAACTGTTCTTAGCTGTGACATTTAGACAACAGCAGTGCGATTCTGTTTGAGCGTTAAATTTTCCATTATCAGATCAGAGATTAAGTTAAAACCTGAAGTTATTAGTTCTGATTTTTGAAAAAAGAGGCATTTAGCAGGATGACCACAGTTTGAATGCTTGTAGCTGTTGCACCTAAACCATTAGAGAAGCCCACCTGTAAATAAAAAAAAAAGTTGAAACAAACAAACAAACAAAAAACACCGCAGAATTTGCGCGTGTGGCCTTCAAAGTAATAAAACCAACTGAAGTCCAAACTTAAAAAGAATTTGACATGCTGGTGGAAGAAAAGAAGGAATTAAAAAAAATAAAGTTAGTGGATTAAAAAAAAAAAATAAAAAAAAAAAATTGTAGCACCAATCTGTGCCAACACGGACATCTGGCAATCTGTGGAATTCTAATTACCTCTTTACGCCATAGGCCATATTAAGCAAATTGTCCAGCCTGAAAAGAGAAGGAGGGTCTTTGGGTTAATGTCTCACAGATGGCAAGATCGCTCAATGGAACTATTATTAATAGTGTTCCATTTTCAAAGAAGAAATGTTCAACAAGTTTCCCACACATCTAAGGAGTCTAACTACTCCCAGCCTGCTTTGTTAAGTCTGAGGCTGTGCTTAGATTTCCACCACAGCATTGAAAGTAATTTTTAACTTGTCTACAGACTTTGAGAAAACCTGCACTTAAGAGTTTCCCTTTAACAGATTCACTTCTGATTTGTCCATTTTAGACAACGTTAGTATGATTTTTTGCAAAATTACCTGCTTACTTCTTATTTACAGTTAACGTGGAAATAAAATCCTACAGTCCAGAATTTCTGCAACTGGAAAAAATTCTTGATTCTAACTGCTTTAATTTGCCCCAGTAGTCACTCTCCTTACTTTATTACATATATTTAATATTAATCCTCTATGATAGGTCAATCCATGGGAGCTCAATAAAGTCCTATCCATGGAATGATTTAGTGAAAACCTCAGTGGACACAGCTGCGTGCCAAAGACAAAAACAAGTGTAAATTTAATATGCCAAATGGCTGACTTTATGATCTTGAATTCATTAGCACTTGTCACCGCTGAAAAACAAAAATTACTTTTGAATTATTCTCTGAAGCCAGTATGCAATTCAGTTATGTGAATATGTCTAAATTTTCTGGTTTTGAAGGTAGATTTTTTTTTTTTATTTGAATGCTGGGGTGCCTAAAAATCACCAGCAAGTTCTGAGAGCACCACGTATCGCTAATGCAGGCTCACGTATCAGATGGAAATTTTATATTCAGCATGCAAAGCATAAGACATCCCTGAAAGTATCTGAAAAAATCACACCAAAGACTAATAACAAGGCCTCTCTATACTAAGAGCAGATATCTTGGGCTAATAAATTTAATGATATTGCTGCTGACTGGAACAAACTCAGCTTTTTTCCTGCTACCAATCCACTGTCATTAACATCAAAGTCTAAGCTGCATCCAATCTGTAATAATATAGCAGAAAATAAAAGCATTACCAAAGAGAAATAACAGGACAGCCATTGCTCATTTGATTATCAGTGCATTTCTATTCTGTCCTCCCTTTTTCTGTAAGACTTCATGAGATCTGATTGTATGGTACTTGAGCTGTTTTAGTAAATACAACATGACTACTGCTGTCAGCAGATTTTCCTCCTCATTCTCCAGGAAAGAATATTTAATTTTACAAAGAAAATCAGGTCAGCCTGCACAACTAAAGCATATTTTCCTGCGCAGCACCTGCCCCACACTGTCGTTGCTGGTGGAACTTCAGTTCTTTTCCAGGTAATTACCTGAATCTCTGAGCCTGGTGGTGAAGTGGTCCAGGGTAACGTCTGTTGGGAGACTGATACAGCTGTGAAAGGAGTGCCTGGCTTGTTTTCTGGCTGGGGTTATTGGCAAACTTCACAGTAATTGGTTCTGTAGCACCACTAGGCTTCTGGCCATTTAGTCCCTTTATGGCTTCTTCTGCCTCTATTCTCTTATCAAAACGGATAAATCCCACACCTCGAGAAACCCCTGGGAAGTAAAAACACGTGAACAAATGAATATTTGTAGAAACAGCCTCATCTACCTAAAAAACAAACTGTATGTTTGTTCTGACTGCACACAACGCACAGCCTGCAAATTAAAGGACATCCTATAAAAGAAAAACGCCCTTCCCTGTTGTGTTATCAAAAATCAGCCTCTCCCATATTTAGTAGCTTTAAGTAAACAACATTCTGCATTTTGAGATGCCTCATGAAAGAGGCAGCAGTTTTGCCTCCATACAGTTTTGCATACAAAGAACCAGATGCTGCAGGTTACACTGAAGGGCGAATTGTTTTAAACTCAACTTCTAGCGTGCATTTACAATGTGCCATTTCCAGAAAAAAAAACCAAAACAAAAAAACCCAAAACATGCAAGAAGAGTTCTCTTATAACCTGTGACTTGATCAACCAGAATCCGTGAGGTGATGATGCGCCCATATTGTGAGAATAACTGCTCTAATTCTTTCTGGGTCATGGTTTTCGGAAGGCCGCTGACATACAAGTTTGCATCTCTGATCGATGCTGAACTTGGACGGGCATAGGACACCTATGGAATGAAGAAAAGGAAAGGCGTGTTAGTAAACTAGAGCCACACTTTGCATTTTAAGCAGATTATTTTCTGTTCTTTCGCTACCTCTGCAAAAGCAAAGCCAGGAAAGGCTGGGAGATCAAAGGAAGAGCTAGAGACACCTTAAAAACAAACACAAGGGTTCTTTAAGTGAAGGCATAAAATAACTTATTGTTCAGAGGTAGATTAACGTGCAGCTTCCTACACATGGCTTTGTGAATTTACCCCTATGGGTTGTGGGTGTATGGATGATTTACTGTATCCAGCCTGCAATAATTTTAGCACATTTACATGTAAAATGCTGAACTTCCAGTATCTTTTATTCCCCTCCAACCCCCCCAAATGTCTGAAACAGAGCAGGTTATTTTCAGAGTGATCTTTTGTGCTCCCTCTCTTTGTTGTTTTCATCCTGAGCTGGCAAGATCTGTTCTGGATGAACAGTAAAGTACTGGTGAAATTAGACTAAACGAACATCTGCTCGGGGAACTGGATACTGACACTCATAGTCAGATCTGCAATTTATCACAAGAAGTTCCCTTGCACTATAAGCCCAGAAACAAAACCATAAAATATTATGGTCAGGCAAACAAGAAAAATCTGGCTGAGGCACTGCATGTATGCTGCTGGAAAAAATCAAGTGTCTCAACTGCTCTTCTACCTATGAATCACATTTGTAATTTTAATATATGCATAAAAAGCCTTCTGCACTTCAAAAATAACATACATTTAGAAGACACACATTTAGCATAATAAAAATACTTCCTGGATAAGGTCTAATGACAAGTATTCAGCGTGGATCATGAAGAATTACTTTGCAGCACATCTGAAATAACACTGGATCCAAATTTGAATATTATGCACTTCATCTTGATTTAAATATAAACAGATCAGTACCTTCCTACATTGTCTTAAGATGTGTCTTGGAAGGAAATGGGGGGGATCCCATCATGAATACAATGCTCTCAGCAATTGTCTTCCCCTCTTCCCCAGCCTTAGCAGTAATACAAATGATGTCAAATGGATGTCTTTGTGTTTTATGTGTCAAAGAGTTGTCTTTATGTTCTCCACACCTAAAAATAGATGTTGACTCAACACAGAAAATGATTTGAATGACTAATATTTGCTTCCACAATCTTCTCTGCATAATAGCAGACAAACTAAAGATTCTACATTTTAGGATTTTTGGCAACTTCTTTATAACTTACATGTTTGTACATAACCTTTTAAATCTAACATTTACAGAGAAGGCTAGAGAGCGGAGGTGGAAAAATGTGGGGAAAGAAATGTGAAAAGGAGGTTAGATAAAACATTTGTATCAACTGAGGCACAGCACAAAGCCACAAGAAGATGTAATGAGCAGAGAAACCTTCAGGTGCCAAGATTAGTGCCTAAAAAAGGGAGAAGTATACTGGGGTGGAAACTATTTTGTGCCTCAGTGATTTAGGACCTCACAGCGCATCAGCTTCCGATGAGGTGCAGAATTCCAGTCACTTCACCACTGGTCCCAACCACCCCCCTCCTCTGATGCTCCAGAATCAGAACACCCATGGCACTGCCTGGCTTTTTAAGATCTAAGTGCATGAGGAAACCAGGGATAACTACACTGTGCTTCCACCTAAAGACACCAAGCCAAAAATCACCAATTTCGATGGTGCTTGGTTTGGGGGTCTCTTATTGGTGGCTCCTCATTTATAACCAGTGCTGGGCCACTCAGAAAAGACTCTCTCCACATGTAAGTAAATGCCTTACCTTGAGAGGGTACTGCAAGGGTTGACACCTACAGTTTACCTATTTTAAGAATAAAGTTTAAAAAACACTTAAGAGCCTCTCCAGAGGGGGGGTAGGGACCTTACCTATTCCTCAGAACTGAGCGCTGCAAAATTAATAAAGTTCCTGGGAAAACAGCCAGGGGTTTCCTTGGGGTTTTCTCACTCTGGCACATTCATTAACCAAATGCCACATTACAGGGAAAATGAAAAGTATTGGGCTATGCAAAAAAACACTACTTCCCTGAGCATGGAGAGCCTGACATTTTATATTTATAAATACTTCTACACACAGAATAAGCTCTGCTCTTGTGGGCCATGCAGTGGAAGAAGAGATTGCATACACTTGCAAATACATCTCCTCATAACACATGTAAACACCTATTGATGCAGGAAGAAATAAAAATGAGATCTGAGCAATCAAACACTCATGTTTCAGGGGAGCCTGGCCCAAAGAAAGAAGCTTCCAAAAGCAACTCAGTTGTCTTTAATATCAAGGAGAAAAGGTTGCGAGCTGAATGGACTCAAGGCTGGTAATGTCAATTATTTATCTGCTTTTGAATCTTTTTCATCTTCCCTCTCAGGTAAGCCAATGACAAATTGGTTAGACTGTGCCAGCCTGATTTCAACCCATTACTCAGTTAGTACTGAGATGTTAGTGGAGATGTCTTCCTGTGTATTAGTTATCAAACAAAGAAAATGCCCACCCTCACCCTTCACCAGACCAGAAGCTCCTTCTGCTGTGTAAGTCAAAAAATGGAAGCCAAAACCAGCTCGTATTTTATCACTGAAAAATGCAAAGCACTGCAGCAATTCTTTATATTCATTCTTAAATTTATCCCCTCCCCCCTCCCCAGCAGCAGTGTTAGTGCCCTATAATGAAAATACATTGGAAAAGAAAAGAAAAAAAAGGTCCCAGCCACCAGAAGAAATTCCAATAAATGAACTGGAATACACCAAGCTACTGTTTGGCACAGGCATTTCTCAGCATTAAAATGTTTGTCCATTCATACTGCAGTTGGAGGTCAAACGATGGTGTTGTATTTCACTGCGTAAGTCACTTAGGAGTTCTTCAGTCAAATTTGCAAGGAAGATAAAATGTTGTACAATTCAGTATATGGCTTGTTGGCCTCAGATGTTAGTTTCTATAAATATATATATATATACTGTGAAAAACATTTGCTAGAGTATTTTTCATCTGACCTTGAGCACTAGCCTGCACAAGGGCTTCTCTTTGGTATAAAGAGCATCTCTTAAGAGTCTGCACCTCTGTCTGCAAACACTACTGCAGAGCCATAAGATCCAGCATTTCATATCTTCCATGGTAACACACATTTTTGTTCAGGAGCACAGAAATCATCTCCAAGTTAAAGTAATTATCTTCCCTATTGATTTTCTACCCGTTCTTCCCACATAGAAAACTTTTTGAAATATTTCTAACCTCAAGACTCTTTCAGAACATAAATTGAAGTGGTCTGGTCTTTCCAAGCCAGAGCTCACAGCAAAGGCACCCAGAGGCATGAACGCATCCCATTTGTTTTGCACAGGAGAGACACTGGGCACGGAACAGCAGCCACTTAAACACTGACACTTAACCACTTTGCTGCTGCTCATCTTATGAAATGCCTTCACCTCTTTCACTAATCCTGGACTTCTCAAACAGTAAGTCCATTTCTAGAAGCCTCCTCCCAAAATTATTTGGGTTTTTATGGGTTGAGTCAGACTAACCTCTCAACCCCTGTCTACTCTGAAGAGGAACAGCATTGTCCTTCCATCAATGATGCACTCTGCCAGCAGAACCACCCTGCCCTGGTCAAAATATCTGCTGACAAACAACCTAGCAACTCATGTCTTTAAAAGAGACCTTCTCCAAGTAGATGTACATCTTGCTCTCCAGTCAGTGTTACTCAGCCAAGAAGGCTGAGACTAGTCAGGGGCTTTGATTAACAAGTGCTGTAGGGCAGCACAAGCATCCACAGCATTCACCATGCCACTCCACTGACGGAACCTGGGACACTTCTCCAGCCAGGAGCAGGTAAGGTGCTGTTGACTCTCTGTCAGCTTTAAAAAAAAAACGAAGTCTCCATAACATTCAAAAATACTGAACTACTTGGTGAACTTAATTCAGAAATACTTTGCTTTGTGTCTCTGCATGATGTGCTGAGGTGCAGAATTCTTTGCATGACTCTGAGGTGAGTCACTTTTTTCTGCCCAAGGTCCGAACTCACAACAAGGGGACAACTCCTCTTTCCCTTGCTGCCTCCCATCCCACTGATACACCCTCCAAGTGCTTTAACACAAGCACCCACACAGTTTCCCATGTGTAAATAAGCACCATCTCACTTGTTTCACACACGTACAAAACCAGAAGTAAATTTCCGCACAGCCTCTTCCAGGTCCTCATCCATGCCTTAATTATTTTTTTCCCCCCAAGATCACAGATTTAAGAAACCCTCTTGTGAAAGCTACATGCTTTAGTCAAAACAATCACACACAAACCATCTGGATCCAGAGGCTGAAGACCAAACCCTGGAATATTTTCCCATCCATTTGCTTGCACTGCTTTGTCCTTTCTCTTCTCCAAGCCTTTGGCTGGGGATGGTGGGGAGTGACGATGCACTTTACTGCTGAGCAATTCAATGCCATTTTACTGGGATTAATTATGATTGCCTGTAAGATACAATGGCCTCTCCCATCATTTCAGGAAAGGCACCCATAGATAATAACCTAGAAGCACTCTGGCTGTATCAAGAGCACGAAATAATTGCTTCAGCTTTGTGGAAAGAAAAGGATTCATCGGCAAAACTGAAGCAGTTAAAGAGAAATCTCAATTAAGAGAAGATGTTCAAAACTAACAGGTAAAGACTCTCCAGTGCCTACTGAAAGCAGCAGAGCCAAATCTGAAACTTCAAACTGAAGCAGCACTGAAAGATCCCTTGAGCTGCAGCATCACTACAGGCACAAAGGTTGAGGAGGATTTATTAACAAGCACTACCAAGTCCAAAAGGTTACACAGGGGTTCCAAGAGAACAAAACAAAAGTAAAATTAGTCCAGGCTTTCCAAATCTGTGTTGTCTGTAAAGTTTCTTGTACAAAGCTTCATCCTGGAGTGCAGCAGTCACTGTATGTGACCCCTTCTCTTCCAACTAACTCTGAGATACCACAAAACAGAACAAGCAATTACCTTAATTTTCAGAGAAACTACACAACAACTACACCCCAAAACTGCAATCTGCAGATGCCTCTAATGTGAATTTTCAGGAAAGGAAAGGACTGCATGCTCTTTTACATCTCTACCTTCTGCACAGCTCTGCTGGAACTCAGGGGTAGCAGGCAGAGTACAGGGTGCAGCAATGCTGTGCCTTGGGGTACACCCAGAGCCCAACACAACCACACACATGTGGAGCTCAGAAACACAAATCCCTCTGCCCCGCAGCCCAACATGCCCAGGCCGTCCTCTGTACCCCCCCCAGTGCCTCCATCTCCTCTCCCTCACAACCCCAAGTCCTCTTTGTGTTCCCTTTCCCCAGCTCCCCCACAAATCAGGGTATCCCCAGACTGCCTCCATACACCTTTCCTGTACAACACCCCATTTCTTCACTAGGAGAAGCAGCTGCAGGTGGTGGCCAGCCAGCTCTGGAAGAATGAGCAGAAAACAGTTTTTGGCAAAGTATTGCACCAAGGGCACCCAACAGCAGAGCTGTGCTATGGTAACTATCAGCAAGCCAGCACTTCCTGGCTGCACCTCAAATTTTGGGGTTTAAACCCCCCCTCCTAAGTGGTTTGGGGCACGGGACACCAGGATGCAGCTCTCCTCCCCATCACTTGCTGCTAAAGCTTTTCTTCCCTCTCCCCTGCCTGGTGCTTCCAGCACCTCCTCCACCCCCAAGCACTCCTTGCAGGCAATCTTTTTGACAAATGACTTTGTAGGACAGAGAAGTCTGAGGCTGCTGTTATTTGGTTACCCTACAGTGACAGGATGGTTTGTAGTTTTTGCCGACAATTACAAGAATTAACATGGACAGATTGAGAGCCTGAATTTTGTAGATATGTCTGGCATTTTGAAAAATGCCAGAGAAACCAAGATAAATAGCAAGATCTTTGAGCACTAGTGTTACTACTTTGTTTCCAGAAAACACAGGAGTTCTTTCTCCCACAGCCCTGTTCACTGTTTTTAAAACCAGGACCATTCAGTCTTCCCGATCAAAACAGGAGAGTGAAGCAGAAATAAACATTCTGATGTAACAATCAGAAGTGTTAAAACAGCAGTGGCTATATCCCATATTATTTATTCATTTAAATGAAAACTAAAATAGAGAAAGAATCATTCCTCTGCAGTCAGAGGTTATCTCGTATTTTATCATCTGAAAACTGGAAGGCATGGAGGGCTGAGAAAACCCAGATTCCTTCTCCCCTCACTAGAGACTTCTCCCTTGCTCCAGCAGTGGCACAGCTTGCAACCTGCTCCTGCAAGGGAAGGAAGAAAAACCCAATTCTCAGGCAATAAAAGAAAGGTGAGGGGGACACAAGACAGCACTTCAGGGGGTCATTGGCTCATTTTAGATTTCAAACTTCCTTTCAAAACTCTTCCACCCACGTTCCAGCGTCCCCCAACATGAAGCCAGGTCACCTGAATCCCCATGTAAATTGTACAACGCTGCCTCTGCATCCTCCCAGACGCTGTCCTTTTTCCAGGGCAAAGCTGCACAGTTTAAACAATCTGTACCCCATGCATCACACATCTTATTTTCCTTCTGATATTGGATGCTACTGAATTGCCAGGCAATCTTCGACAGCAGCACTGACCTTTCGTGTGCTCTTATGGATGGGCAAATTTAATTTCTAAAAATAGATTCGATTTCTTGAATATGTATTTCTTTCAACACACTGTATCTTCCCTCATTCTAAGCTGTTTTGTAGAATTATGTCAAGCTTTAGCTGTGAAAATAAAGTGGAGCCTTTCTCCCTCACAAGATGATGAGGCTACGAAATGGCGTAAATAAAATATGCACTATGATCAGCTGAGGAGGAACACAACGTGCATAACCTATTACCAAACACGTAGCACTTCCTTCAATGCCTTCCCCAAACAGACATTCTGTAAATAGTCACCTCTCGACTTTGACTTGAAAGGGCAACGTTGACTTAAATAAAATGCACATAAATATTTTAGGTGCTACAGTGAAAAGGGATTATTTATTGTAACAATGGAATAATAAAAAGAACATTTATTCAGTTATTTTAGTCTGCACATCTGAGAGCAGACTGTGCCTGTTTTGCTGATCCTGCTATAAAACCAATTCCTCCTGCGACTTCCTGGCTGTTTTGCAAGGCATCAAGAGGAGAGAGAACATTAAGCTGCCACAAAAATGTGACAGAAGTGAAAAGGACAGGATTTGGAGGCATACAGAAAAAAAAAAATCTGTTTTTCAAACAGGAATTAAACCTTGTAGGATCAAATCAAGAGTGCAAATATGACCCTTCAGAGCCAGCCCATGCTCACCATAGGTGCAAGGGACAGCAGCACCCACGACCGTGTGAGCAAGGAGATGGGCCACAGCCAGCAGGACCAAGGTGACCTTGGCAAGCAGAAGCAGTTTGCCCCTGCAAAAGGGCTTTCACAGATTATTCATTTCAACTTTCCATCAAATCAGCTCCCAAACAAAAGGCAGCCAGGGAAATGCTACCTGCAGGGTTGCAGCTACTCAGTGCACAAGGGCAGAGGACAAGGTTCAGCCCCATCCATCCATGGGACAACACAGATTCATTCTGGGGCATAAGACCCAGCCACACTCATGAAGAAAACAGAAGTAACACTCAGTACTTTTCCAGCTCAGTGTTATTCTATTTAAGAATTCTTTTAGCCTACAAAACTATATGCCACTAAGTTCTGTGTGTTCCAGACAGGCTTTTTTAATGCACCTAAAAGCGTGTTTTTAATAACTACAGAGCATCTATCTAGACTGAAGTCTAGATAACCACCTACAATAATTCCACACATGAATACTTCAGCCTTATAGTGAAAAAAGTCTGTAAAGGGGTGTGGGGGGGACAAGAGGCAAACACCAAGTACTGTTCCTGTCCACTTTGCAACCCTTTGGAAATGAGGAACATCAACACCACGGACACTGCCTGTAGGATTCAGCATTCCCCTACAGTGAGTGCTGGGAAACCTCCATCCCCAACACACAGGGCCGGAGAGACTACCCTAACCTAATAAAAATTTTAAGAGCTAAAATGTAACTAAACTACATAAAAAACAAGGTGGTAAGGTGAAGTAAATCACATGCAATTCTGTAATTACAAATTGGGTTGCAAATTGCCCAATAAATACCTACATGTCCAAAGTCTGGCTATTTGAACAGAAGGATCCCTAGGATCCATTTTAGGCTACTCTACAAGCACTTCCTTGAAAACAATTTTATTTTTTAAAAAAGCCTCACACATCTTCCTTATCACTGAAGAAAATATGCAGTTCCCATGCACATAGATTAGGTCAATCTCTGCTTATTAATACATTTTAACAGCTTTCAAGAGACCAAGAAAACATCATTGTATTCTCTAAGAGTCTACCAACTATTTAATAAGCATGAAAAACTCAAACTTAATAAACGATCCTTATTCATAAAGTTAACACTGAATGTTTAAAAAACTAAAGAAAAACATGCCAAACATGGTTTAGTATGGGAAGTTCCCAAAAAAGAAAGATCTTAGTATACATGATCAAAAGGAGAGCAGAATGGTTTAATTTCGCATGTGAGAAATGTAAATTGGGGTAGGAGGTTTGAGGCCTTTTTGTAAATTCTGTTTCCTGTAATATTATTATTTTTCCTGTAATATTCTGTTTCCTTGGAATATTATCAATACAACGGCATTGCTTTGGTTCTCAAAATAAAACAGAAACAAACACAGGTACTTAGGACAAGAAATGTCACACCTTTGCTAACGCTGAATAATATCCCAAAGTGCTGCATTAAAAACTCATCTAGATTTTTCATGTTCTACTGAGTTTTTTATAAAGGACTTAGAAGATAGATTAGTACTAAAAAATATTTCTCCTGATAATGTCTTTGAAAGAAATTTGGAGGACAATTTACTACTCAACTTTTCACTGTAAACAGAAACTGCTGAGTCCAAGCATGTATTTCCACCTGCAGCAGAAGATAAGACAGTAGATTTTGCTGCTTTGCTTGACATACTTCTGTAAGTTTTTCTATTTAATTCTACAAAACCATGCTGTATTTTGACATATAGCCCACATATGTATCTACAGGATGTAACCTGGTTGGTCTAAGGGAGTTTTGGAAGTAGCCTTCTTTATATAATCCATGCAGCTACTCCACCATTTCTCTAACCCTTATGTCAGGACTTCTGCTCTGCACTAATCAAACAAGACCAGGGAAAACCTTGCATGAAACAATCCTTAGAGATGCACAAAAAAAAAAAAAAATCAAACAAATATTTTTGCTTTAGGGAATACCACTTTGTACAAACCAAAGCTTCCAGTGAGAAAGGGTAAGTAGAACTAAAGGATTAACCATACAATATCTTTTTTTGCAAGACAGTATCACTGACATTATTTGTACCAATATTTTCAAAAGTAAAAATTCTATTTTTATACTCTTAAGCATTTTCAGCTTTGAAATACAAATTAAGTACATAAGAAAAATTAGGCAAATGGTACAAATCAAAAGCCAGCATTCAAATATGATCAAAGCTGTTTCAGAGAATTTGAATCAGATCTGCTGTTCTCTCCCCTTCAATTTTCTTGATTCACATTCCTTAAGCTGTATTATTTGTCAGAATCTGGGATGTGGAAATCTTCTGTAAGCTGTTTCAGAAAAGCTTTATCAGCCATGCAGCAAAAAAACGTGACAGTGTGGAAACTTGCTTTTCTTGTGAGACCACTAAAGAAGATCGTTGAATAACTAATGGTCTATTACAACAATGAAATCAGAGACTTCACTGGGATCTCTAATCCCTCCAGCCTTTAAAAGAATAAATCAAAGTAAGGATTGGAAAATTATTTTTTTTGAGAATGAGTTTAATTTAAGAGAAACATCAACACTTCGTAATGACATGAATATCACTGAGAGCAAGCTCCATGTCAAGGTATTTTCCATTAAAACACAAGAAAATGGGTTACTTATGAATATACCACATACTGCACCTGCTTATGGGTAACAGCATTACTACAGCTGTTTTATTTTACATTTAAATCTCACTGCAATGCTTTAAGGAGCTTCCTGCCACTTTTTCCCCTTTAACAGCAGCATTAATTTCAGAAGAGATATTTTATCTTCTGCATGTTTTCCCATTGCTCCAAGAAGGAGCTCATTAGCCAAGTGCCCCTTGCAATGGAGAATAAAATATTGGTTAAATTGCCAGAAATTGTTTCAACCACTTCCTCCACTTCCTGAATTGAGCAAATGGTGTTTTGTATTGTCTTACCTTTATGGTTTTGGTCTGGAGTCTGAGTCCATTTAAAGTGTTAATGGCTTTCTCTGCATCCTTTGGATCAATGTAGTTAACGAATCCATACCCTAAACTCTGCCCTGTTGAGACACAAGAAAAAAAGAGGAATCAGTAATTTTAAGCACAGGAACAACTTCCAAGAGTGGAAACACAATTTTCTTGCATTGTTTATTTCATCCCTGCTTTCCCCTATAGTCTCTATGCCGTTCTTCACCATTTCATTATCTTCCTAATACAGTGGAAGCCAACAAAAAAAAATTTAAATTGCTGCTCTGAAGATCCTATTTCAAAACTAAAAAGAAGCAACCCCCCACCCTGCCTTCCCCAGGAGTTTACTGAACAGTGTGTGAACAAGGCTTGACAACAGCAAAATTGTGGAATAATTTTGTGCCAAATTCCTAATAAATGTAACTGGCTGACCTGCCAGAGCAGTAACAGGACCACCTCTCGAAAATGGTAAAAAATCACACACACACACACCTAATTTGCTACTGTTTATAAACAAGTTTAAGCATTTAAAAATGCAATAATTATGACACTGCTTTAACACTAACCTTGAAGCAGGTGACTGAGAAACAACCAGCAACCTTTACATCTCATTTTATTGCCATGTGAGCAGCCAGTAAATCAGAAGAGAAAGGACAGATCAAATTGCAGCAGGGTAAGAGACTGCATCAAAGCTTCCCTCCCTGTATTAGAGATGACAGCAGACCCAAAACAGTACAACAACGGCTGCTGTGCATGGGGTGCCACCAGCCCACTTTAGCAGCCAAAATCATTTCAACAGCTTCTGTTTTACTAACAAGATCTGTGTTTGCCTGGGCAGTAGAGAGAGGAGAGCTGGTTAATAGCTGGGATAAGTAACAGAGCTGGAGAGGCCGTGCTGGCA